>NC_056749.1:13136776-13236776 GCF_019279795.1 Protopterus annectens | reverse complement strand
GTGGTGCAGATGTACACCCCATGATCAGTACCCCTGTCTATATCAAAAGTAGGGAAAACTAGGGTTAACCAAACATCTGTCCTTCTGGTCAGACATTTAAACTCAGGATCTGTATAACATGCAAAAAGGAACAATGAATCTGAACATCTGAACATCTGAAATGTCTCCCATTCATTACAGCTATCTAAGCTATAATAATACCAGTCAGAAGCGCTCAAAAAATTAGTCAGTTAATTGCTGTATCTAAAGTTATACTTATCTGGGCTGGTTCTGAATTGCCAAAATGTAGTAAAGTCTTATTAAGTTTAAGGCTACTGGCTGCCAAAAAAACAAACAAAAAAAATACTAGAAATTGGAAATCAGAAGCTAAACCAACTATAAATGAACTGCTGAGTATTTTAAAGAAGATAAAAGAACTGGAAGAGGAATCTTTAGAAAATAGAAGAAGCAAATTAAGTAGAAATAAATGCAAATTGTGGGAAGAACACATGCAGAACAATGTTCAGGATGAGGTGTGAGGTTTAAGGGGAGGCAAGAACCGAGCAATTAATGTAATGTTAGAATGAATAATTGTTAAAAAGAAAGAACTTATATGTAATGTAGGATGTGTGAATATGGCATTAATACAGTTTTCATTTCTATTAATGTATGTATGTATCATAATCCAGCTATGGAAGTGAAACCTCCTGCCCTGAGAGAAATCTGTCCAGGCATCTTGTCACAATTGACCCCAAACACAGAGAGGAAATAAACAAGTATGGAATGTTAGACAAGGAAGACGCTTCACTGCACATTATACTCTTGAGAAGCTGTGCTAATGACTTTTTAAGGATATCTGTCTGTGACTACTCTCTTCAAAGCACTGCACCACCAGAACTAGTCATTCCACCATATGTGCGTCCATTTATCTGTCCATGAATTTGTCCGTTCATCTATCCTTCTCTCTGCCTATCAAATATCCGTCCAGCCATCCATTCATCCATTTAGCCATATAGCCAACCAGCCAGCCTTTCGTCTGTCTCTGTCTCTCTCTCTTATCAGTCTGCCCATGCATCCATCTGTCCATACATCCAACCACTCCTTCATCACTCTTTCCATCCAATGGACTGTCCGTCGATCCAGCAATCTACGCATGCATCCATCCATGCAATAAGTATGCATGAATGGATGCGTGATCATTGCATTTATCCATCTATCTGTCCATCCTTCCATCTGTCCATCACACTACCTTTCATCCATCAACTCTAATGGAAGTGGGAGACCAAGGAATGGAAGGTCGGTGACACAGTTCAGATGGGTGATCCCCTAGTAACAAGGGTCTGCACTAGGTATACTATGTTTTACAAATTTCTTAGCTGGCTAATATGCTGGATACAGTTCTAATTCTGCTTTACAAGGATGACATTTGTTGCAGACCATCATCTTGCAGGGCTTAGATGTGCTGCAGATGATTTGGATCTATAATGAATCTGAACAAACAGAATTAATGAGAGAGTCAACAGATTTAATAACTATTTAAACAAAGTCACTTTGCTTTAATCTGTGTACCACTGGAGAAAAGTTTTGCTTGTCTGTTGACATTTAAGAGTGCATTGTGCATTGGAAATGAATTAACATATTATGTGCTATGGCCACTTAAATTACATTTTGTCTGTGTTTGAGTACACATCTCTTCACTTAGAGTTTATAATATACGCATTTAATTATCTATTAAGATATTGTGTGAGAAAATTTTGTAAATACAGATTCACTATTTTAAGGTATAAAAGTAGGTAGTGTTTTTTTTTTTTCATGATGTCATGTTGCAATATTTAAGATACATACTATTCCACGAGTTGTCTCCAGATCTGCCTGAAGGTTGTTGAACTGTCGGCGGAGATCAGCCAACTCTGATTTTGCTGCATCAAGGGCATCTGTGTCTTGAGTGGTCTGAAGACAGTGAATTTCAGCCTGTAAAAAGAAGTGACATTCTGAGTTCCATTGTTCAGCAACAGTGGACACTGCTTCACATGGCAAAAGTAAAAATAACACGCAATGGCAGGAACTCTTCCACCAAGTTTCCAAGACTGTTCATCCCTCCCCTATATAAAATAAATGTAATGCAACAATTATGCAGATTATGTACAGTAAGCATGCCGAGTAAATGTTTGTAAAAGGAATAAGTAAGATAATTATGTAAAACCGGAAAACAGCAGAAAGGCTAAACTGATTTACAGAATAGAGAAAACTGTATACATTTCTTTATTCTTAAAAATAAATAGAAAAAATTTAAATAATAGATAGCAAAAACACAGTAACTGAGAAAAGGACAGGATGGAGGAAGCCGTCAAAAAATAAACACTTGGTAGGAGAGTGATAAAGTGCAGACATCTGGTGGTGTGAAATATGCGGTGCAGCTGTATTACACTGACAACGGAGCTACATAAAACAAAGGAAAACATAAAGATGCATTTGAATACATCTGATTTAGGTAACAACTACATCGCAGTTACAGAGCCAACTTGAAAAAAATGTGCTTAGGGAAAGTATCGTGAAAGGAAAATGTAAGTGAGATATGGTGAAAAAAGCAAGGCAGCTTAGGGGACTGAGATAATAAGATTATAACTGAGAAAACAGATCACCAAAGAAATGTAGGGTTGGAGGGGTCTTTGTAAGGAGAGTTGTTGGGCTTGGAGGGGTCTTTGTAAGGAGAGTTGTTGCTGAGTAAGTTACAAGATTTGGAGTCCAACATAAAACAACCACAATGCTTTTTCACTAAAAACTAAAGATCCTAAATCATAAAAACTATTCAGACCATCTCAAAGCCTTGTCTCACTTCTCAGTATCATACAGGTTACTGAGAGCCAACCTGGGCTTCATGGTGGAATATTTATTAAGAACTTGAAGGATGGTGTTGTATCTTTGAAAGTTTTTGAGGGTGATGATTGAGTGCCTTGCTATTGGCTTTGTTTTTTTAATTTTCCCCATTCATCCTTAGTTTTGCCTTTTCCATATTTCACTGTCCTCATTTTATGGGAGTTAACTGGTTCAGCAGACACCCTACCCTCATCATCTGATATGGTGCCTGATGATTTCTGTGTTAACTTTTCTGTTCCCCCCCTAGTATTATCATCTGTTTTGGTTTCCTTGTGTGGCCTAATTATTTCTAGAATGACTGCTTATGTCGTCATTTCTTTTGTTAATGGTAGCTAGCTTTTTCATTTGGCTTGTTTCCTACTGGCACAAAGGCTGACCTGTTTGAAGGCATTGCTGTGATTTAAAGTTTGTTAGGTTTAGGTTTTATTTTCTGGCAATTATCAGAAAATTTTGAAAGTGGTCATCTGGCATTTAGATGGTTCTCTGGTGCCTGTTTAGATCTGCACTGAAGTATCGGCTAAAAGTCACCTGATTTTCTGTTAGAAGACCTGCCCTGGAATTCAAAGAGGTTCTAGTTGTCAGAGTTAATTTTCTAACATGGGTTGGTCAATTAGCATGGTAGACTCTATGATTTAGAGACAAGGAAAAGATGCATAAGAAAACACCTCTTCTCTTTTTCTTTGTTTGCCTTTTCCCCATTTTTCTATATGGTATTGGGGTGTTAAATCAACTGTTACCACCTCTCTTGATTCATTACCACTCTGTCAGACCTTCTTTGAAAGTTATGGCTGAATGTCACAGGTCTTCTTTCACACAATCCATCCATATCATGGCTGAACATTCTCTTTTCTTTTTACCTTCTCCCTGTCTCTTCCAAAACTTCTTTACTAAATCATTTTCTGCTTTTCTGCATGGATGACCAAACCAGTGTAATTTGTTATACAGAGAGAAAGACCTCATTAGTGGTTAATTACCATGTCTCTGAATTGAACTCTCCACTGTTAGATCTGTTTGCACATGTGTTCTCACTACTAGCCCATGCATCATGGTAGCATAGGCACTCCCAACATGCACATGACTCCCACCCAAGCAAACACCCTCATATACTCACACCCAAGAAGCTACAAACACACTGCTATGTACTCACTCACTCTCATGGAAACACTCCTTCACATACCCACATGCACTCTCCAACACACACACACACACACACACACACACACACACACACACACACACACACACACACACACACACACACACACACACACACACACACACACACACACACACACACACACACACACACACACACACACACACACACACACACACACACATATACACTCATTTTTTATTTCATGTGCAACTAATTTCTGTTGAAGACATTTTCATGGCATGTATTGTCGAACAGGCTTCATCTTCAACGATTTGTGTGTCAACAATATCATTTTATGCTGCCATCTCCAAGGAAAGAATATTTTTGGATGCTAATTCATCCAAAAATTCACTCTTTCTAAGAAACACTATTAAATATTTTCTAAGATTGATTGATTCTGCCCTGGGCTGACTAATGTTTAACACTCTAAGTGCTCATATCCTTGTTTTAGAGTTCATTTATACCATCAGCAGTGCCCAACATGTTTCCTTTTAATAACAAATGATCTAACTTTGTAGCTATTTGCCCATATGTTTTATTATTCATTTATTTAAGTTTTTATTTGTCCTTTGTTAATGGAGTTAATCTCATTAGGCTATTCTTCTCTTTTTTGGGGTGACACAAAGGGGTACTTATACTACTAGGGGACATTTGGCTAGGGCAACGGGGGACTTCCCCCACTCTTTCTGACTGGTGAAGCTGGATCTTTTACATCCACTTGAGTTATCATCAACTCAAACAGATGGGGATCGGTTTAACATCTCATTCAAAGTTTTGGATTTTCTTGTATTCTGTTTTTTATACTTTTATACTATGTGGATGTATAAACATGTTAATAAAGTTGAAACTGAAATTAAATTATGTTTATATGATAATTGAGTTCAAGTCAGTGAAGGAATTTGAGAGAAAGATGGAGAGAGAGAGAGAGAGAGAGAGAGACAGAAAGAGACAAAAGAGATGGAGGTATGTTCTAAAGGCCTAGGGATTCAGAAAGAACCCCACTGCTGGTGGTGAGAGCTGTGGCCAAAAAACACTGTTTCTGCAATGCAGGAAATTGTGATTCTTGGATATGTTAGCCATAATGAGCAAAGGGCGCATTATTGGATAACCTGCATGTTCCTGAATCATGCTTTATCCGCAACGAGTGCAAAACAGCACTTTGCTGCACTAGTGAACACTAGTGACCCATGTGTCATGCTGGCATCACCACCTTCCTACTCACTGCCCCACATATATGCACACATTCAAACACACACAGCATACCCCTTACCTGTCTCTGAGCTGACCTGACATGTACTCGTATTTTCTCCCTGCAAATTGCACATCGTTGATGATTACAGTCTATCAGTAACGCCAACCGTTAGAATTTCATTCTTCTTACTGTTCATGAAAATGTATCTTTACACCTGGATCACGGATAAATGGGGCCCTAAGAAAGGCAGTTGACCCATCCCCCCCAGCCATACCATTATCCCATTACTTGCCTGTCTCTCCCCAGTTACCCTAAAACACTGCTCACACTTGTCAATGTGCACATCATTTTCTGTTTTACGCTTACGATTTATATTTAATTTAAACATTGTATATCACATTTTACAGCAAAAATATTTACAGCCTTTTGCAAAACATAAGAAAAAGCTCTGACATTGAAAAGAAAATTAGCATGAGCAATAAAATACATGCAGGTGACAGCAAGAAGTCAAATGAATCAGAAAATAATTCTGTACAAAACAGGAAGCAGAACTAGTTATATGAGCGCTTTCATTTTTTTTAATCGAATGAGAACTTCTTCAGAATACAACACATCACTTCCAGCCATGTTTTATTAACACAAAAAACAATCACAATGACTTAATCATCAATTAATAAATCTATTGTATTTAAATATTTAAAAATATATACTTCAAAAATCTCAAACAAAATATCATACACTAATCAATAATAAAACAATTAAAATAACCTAGTCTCGTATATTTTCTACTACGTTTAAAACTTACTCAGCACTAAAATACTTTATAACCTTTTGGCTTGCAAGAAACATTTAGTATTGATGCACTCACTTAAAGTAGTTTTTTTATTGACATTTAACCTGGTTTGCCATTCAGCTTCCTTACATTCTAACAAATTATTGCAGTCCCCTTTAAAAATATCCATTTTAATACTGCAAACACAAAAAAAATTAAACTTTCTGAAAGCCTCACATTCTAAAGAATGTATTACCCATATCATGCTTTTTGGTGGAATTAATATGTTCATATATCCTTTCTGACAGCTTTCTTATAGTTTTCCCAATGTAGAAACTCTCACAGGATTTGCATGATTTGTTTTTGTGCACCTTTAGGTTGAAGTTTCTTAGCATGACCAATAGTAAAACTTTTTCCCTTGAAACTTTTGTAACCATTAAACTACAAGATTTATGCTGGGATTCATAGTCAAATAGCATATGAAGCACTAAGTGACTATGTGAAGGACGCAGCGATTCAAAGACAACATGTAATGAAATAACACATTTACAAACAACCTGGAACAGCCCATTGGGTACAAGTGACCTTTTTAGGGGCACAACAGGAGCACTAAATGGTGAAGTGACAATCAGAGTCATACAGTAGATAAAGGAGGCCTGAAGGAATCAAACCCAGCCCCTCATTAACAGCTGATAGCCTTATTTATCTGCACTAAGTGGCAGACGCATGCTGTTAAAGCCCAACACAATGCATTTCACACCTATGTGTCTGCAAAAAACAAGCTAAATTAAAAATGTATTCAGAGTTAAAATATTAGCATTAAACTCATAGACTTCATGATGTCTAATTTATTCACAACACACTGTCAACACTCAACAAGGAAATCAAGGCTTGTATCAAGGCTGAGTCTGTCCTTTACATCATAACTACTCTGGGAGGCAGGACCCAGATATTCACACACACACACACACACACACACACACACACACACACACACACACACACACACACACACACACACACACACAAACATGCACAAGGACAGTTGAAAGGCACAGAGACAAACCCATACACCCACACAAGCATTTGCACATGCTCACACACAAGCAAAACCGCACAGTTGAATATACCCACACTTTCACTCACACACACTTTTAAAATTCGCACATTGCATGGTCACTTACTACATAATTCAGATGTCTTCAGAACTACGTGGTAGTGTTCTTTTTTTAAAAGACAGCACACATTAGCATTATACTGCTTGTCTGCTATTGGTCCAATTTGACTGTGACAAGCTCCAAGTCACTTACTGGATCTACATTTGAACCTATGAGAGAGAACAACTCAGAGATGTCACACATCAAAGTGTAAGAGACCTAAATTAAAGACAAAATTAAAAAAAAAAGAGAGATGTGGGTGGAGCAGTTTTTTTGGCATTTATGAGACCCCAAATAGCACCTGGCCCTAGGCAGCTGCTTAGGGTGCCTAGTGCTGGATCTGGCCCTGCTGTTGCTGTATTAACAGTTGAAATAATAGTTTAAATGTTCTTTCTGGTATTATTTAGTGGTCCTGCCAGCTTTGTCCTGAAGCCTCCCTCAACATGGAAACAACCCATCTATCTCAACTGTCCCTGATGTTACAGGCAACCCTTCCTGTTGCGTCTTATAGGTGCCCTGTCCTTCATAACTAATGGCTGCTGTAATCACTGAATATTGTAATATATTTGATTTTCATAGCTGTAATCACTGAATATTGCAATATATTAGATTTTTATACTTCTTATTAGGAAAACATCCTGCTCGCTATAACTCCTTGGTTGGTGTAGAAGTTTAAGGATCTGTCTGGCTATGCTAAGAGTGCTGAGCTCAAATCTTTCCATCCCCTTTTATTCTGTTGTTTGTTTTCAGAAACTTCAGGTAATATATAAAGACTATCTCTGGTCTAGATGTGGTGCAGAGAGCTAAATCTCTTCTCACTAGCCATGTGTGAGTGCTTAAGGGTATGAGTGTTGCCTTTAAGGCATGCTGTAAAGACAACATCCTTGTGTCTAGTATATCCCTTCCCTGCCTCATGTCTTTCATGCTAGAAAATATTTTTAATTATAACTTAAGGCACAATGTAAAAAGAGCATCCTTGGTGCCTAGTATCTCCACCCTCTATGTTGCAGGATTTGTTCTTTAGCTCAAGGTAGTGTGAAATATGACAGCCCCCCCCCACACACACACACACACTCACAGCCCTATCTAACGAAGTTGCACTTGCAGATAGGCTCAACCATTCACCGATAGACATACCCATACACCCATACCCACTTACCACCCACCCATACACACACAAACACACCTACTCTACCTATAGATTCATAAGCAATTACTAGATGATCGCTCTAAGACCCATTTTATGCCTAGCTAATTTTACCTCAAAATTTACCAAACTATTGCTGACATATTTCAGTCTTCTCATAGTCCTAAATGTGGGCCAGGGAAAGTCCAGTTTAGGCTTTTTGGATTCAGTAGACCTGGAGAATGAGTAGGGGTAATTAGGATCTGTTGATGGTCAGTTGCAAAAAAGAAGGACAAAAATTATTTCAAAATTTGTTTTTAGCAGATGTGATTTCATTATTATTTCAGAATTGTAGGCATTAATTTCAGAAAACTCAGTGCCATTTATGATACAATACTTTAAAAGCAGCCCTTTTATGGTCAAAAGTTGTTTCTGCAGTGTCACATATTCACATTATCCAGTTTTCATTTTTCTTTCAGCTAACCAACTCAAGCAGGCTCAGCACACCTCAACCTCTAAGACCAATAAATCTGGGCAAAGCCAAAAGTAATTGCGGTAAAAAGGCCCAAAAATCAGGGAAAATTTTGCAATACAGCTCTTATAAATGTAGAAAGTTGCTAGAATAAAACGTTTGCATTACAATGTATTTTCGGTAGGATACAAAGTCTGAAAGTCAAATGTCTGTTATTATTTAGTGACTTTAGCACTCAGTGATTTGATGAAAAACCACAAATTAAATGAGGAACAGACCAAAAATATGTGGTAAAAACCTGGACAGTTGAGCGGTATGAGTCACTTACACACACACCCATACACACACACACACACACACACACACACACACACACACACACACACACACACACACACACACACACACACACACACACACATGAAACCACTCTTACCTCTGCATACAGTCACACATGCACACAGTAAACACCCCAGCACTACCTGTCTGCCAAACTCCTGACACTTCTCTCTAACACGATTGGCTGAACACGAGCTTTTGACTGTGTTCATTAACCCAGGTATCCGAGGTAAGTTGCGCAGCTGAGCGATTCCTAGATACCTTAAAACAGGCATTTATTGGGGGAGAACAAATAGCTAGATAATTAGGGTAGGCTGCTCCCCTGGCATAATGCCTCATTAGCATGTGCATAGATAATTAGTGTAGGTGGCTCCCCAGAATAATGCCTCATTAGCATGTGCATTCGGCTGCAGAGACAGCCCCCTTAGGTGATGCAGCATCAGTCAGGGCTATGTCTGAATAAGAAATGGTTACCATGAGGTGTACACCAGGCTTATACTGCATAGTAACCTTTCTGAATTCAGCCCTTGGAGTGTCCAGCTGCAAATGTTAGTATTTGCTCTACAGATGAGACCTGTGTAAAGTGCAGGCAGGTCAGTATTGAGGAAGAGCATACACCAGAGGTTGTTGCAGGAAAGTTCTAGCTGTAGTAATTTTAGTGAAGGCATGAAATATGTAGGTCTTCAACTTTGTGGGTTACTAATTTTATGTTTAGCTCAAACTTAAGTTGTTGGTCAAGAATGGCCTCAAAAAGCTACCTGGCCCCATGGCATAGAGTGATAAAGCACTGACTGTGTCTCAGATGGCACGTACATCAAAGAGCCTGAGCACATACACAGCAAGCAGTAGGACACACAGAGAGGGGACTTAGGATGTTTAGTAGCACACATGTGCCTCATGGCAGTTGTTTGGTAGTGTGTAATCCACCAGTGTTGGATGATAAGGAGTGTAAATAAAAAACCCTCACTAACCATACAGACAACAACACTGCTGTCAGCACCTGAGTCTCGCTTCCCTGACAACAGCACACAGTCAGCTCCTGAGTCTCACCTCCCTGACAACAGCACACAGTCAGCTCCTTAGTCACGCCTCCTTGACAACAGCACACAGTCAGCTCCTGAGTCTCACCTCCCTGACAACAGCACACTGTCATCACCTGAGTCTCGCCTCCCTGACAACAGCACACTGTCAGCACCCGAGTCTCGCCTCCCTGACACCAGCACACTGCCAGCTCCTATGTCTCGTCTCCCTGATGAACAAATGAGTAAACATGCTATCACCCCCGACAGGAATTAATGGGTGTCCAAGGGGTGATTGATAGTCATTGTGGGAGGTAGGTTCCCCAAAAATAAATTAAAAAAATGTCCCCCCCCCAGGAAACATAATATATAAGACAACTTCAGTAGTAACTATCTAAAACAAGAACTAAATTTAGACTTAATGGACTCCAGGTATTGTTTTTTTTTGGACATGACAATAACTTCTGATGCACTGGAATTATACCAGATCAATGCAACTATTTCTGAACCCTAGTAAAATTCAAGTGAAGATAAGTCTTGACTTTTTGTATCTGAATGGCTGCATAGAAGATTTTAAACTCATCAGCATGTCTGAAAAGCTCTGCAGGGACAATTAAATGATATTTCTTTAACAAATATGGTATAAAGCAAAGGGCCATGAACTAAGTCTTATGAGACACCGACAAATACTGTCAGGGAGGATAAAATATTTTTTGTCCTCCTGACTGCCTGGACTCTATTTTTCAAGGAACATGACAGATATTAGAGTCCCGGGGGATTTAAAGTACAGTTAGCATAAGTATCGAAGGAGAACAGAGGGGGTAACAACACTGAATGCATTAAAATACAGTTAGCATAGGTATGGAAGGACAGCAGAGGGGGTAACAATACTGAACGCCTTAAAATACAGTTAGCATAGGGACTGAAGTATAGCAGAGGGGGTAACAACATTGAACGCCTTAAAATACAGTTAGCAGAGGTACCAAAGGAGAGCAGAGGGGGTAACAACACTGAACACCTTAAAATACAGTTAGCATAGGTACCAAAGGACAACAGAGGGGGTAACAACACTGAATGCCTTAAGATACAGTTAGCATAGGTACGGAAGATGAGCAGAGGGGGAAACCACACTGAACACTTAAAATACAGTTAACATAGGTACCAAAGGAGAGCAGAGGGAGCAACAACACTGAACACCTTAAAATGCAGTTAGCATGGGTACCAAAGGAGAGCAGAGGGGGTAACAACACTGAACGCCTTAAAATACAGTTAGCATAGGTACCAAAAGAGAGCAGAGGGGGTAAAACACTGAATGCCTTAAAATATGGTTAGCATGGGTACCGAAGGAGAGCAGAGTGGGGCAACAACACTGAATGTGTTGGTTAGATTAAGGACGCAAAGCGCTAGAGTTGGATCTAAGCAGAGCTGCTCCTAGAGGAAGTGAGTGAATGTTTAAAGGGCAATTTTTGTACTTTGGCCAGTATTAAAGCCATGCCAAAAAGTTTGAAAAGATGGATTGCGGAATTAGCCTTAGTGCATTTTGTTGATATCTTGGAAGTGGTGAAACTACTGCAGTAGAGCAAAAGTCGCTAAAGGTACAAGAAACTCTACATTTATAAAGAGGTACAACATCAGCAGTCTTCCATAGGGAGGGAAAAATAACTGTGAAGACAGTCGTCAAAATAATTGGGAAAGCAATTGCCTCTGCTCTTAACTCTCTATAAGCAAGCTTATTTGTCTTTTGTGACAAACTTGACTGACAAATTATTTATTTATTATTTATGTTTTGATTTTGTTGACCCAGGAATATCTGACTGGGTGGAAATCCCCTTTTTAGTAGAGGCCCAGGGAGAAATGCTTGAAGATGTAGAGAGAAGATAATATACATACATACATACATACATACATAGATACATACATACATACATACATACATAGATACATACATACATACATACATAGATACATAGATACATACATACATACATACATACATAGATACATACATACATACATACATACATACATAGATACATACATAGATACATACATACATACATACATATATAGATACATACATACATACATACATACATACATAGATACATACATACATACATAGATACATACATACATACATACATAGATACATAGATACATACATACATGCATACATTCATACATAGATACATACATACATACATACATACATACATACATACATAGATACATACATACATACATAGATACATAGATAGATACATACATACATACATACATAGATACATACATACATACACACATGGATACATACATACATACATACATAGATACATACATACATACATAGTGTGATGAATTGTTGGAGCATACAATAATGAGAAAAAAAAAACATTTACAAGAAGAGTCTATATTAGATGAACAAAAGTTCATCTTAGCGAACGCTCACATGAGCGAAAATCCGGGAACTCGAAACTGCGCAGCCCCCCACACCCCCTGCTAAATATATATTCCAACTCCGACATCGCACTACAGAGGAAAGGGCAAATATTCCCATCTTCACTGTACCACGATCTCACAACTGCGGTTTCGAGTTCCGCAATTTTCGCTCATGTGAGCATTCGCTAAGATGAACTTTTGTTCATCTAATATAGACCCTTACAAGACATATATGATTAGTCAGTTTGCAAACATTATAATCATGATACGGGCAATGCAATAATATGAAAAACATTATAATCATGATACGGGCAATGCAATAATATGAAAAACATTATAATCATGATACGGGCAATGCAATAATATGAAAAACATTATAATCATGATACGGGCAATGCAATAATATGAAAAACATTATAATCATGATACGGGCAATGCAATAATATGAAAGACATTATAATCATGATACGGGCACTGCAATAATATGAAAAACATTATAATCATGATACGGGCAATGCAATAATATGAAAAACATTATAATCATGATACGGGCAATGCAATAATATGAAAGACATTATAATCATGATACGGGCAATGCAATAATATGAAAACATTATAATCATGATACGGCAATGCAATAATATGAAAAACATTATAATCATGATACGGGCAATGCAATAATATGAAAAACATTATAATCATGATACGGGCAATGCAATAATATGAAAAACATTATAATCATGATACGGGCAATGCAATAATATGAAAAACATTATAATCATGATACGGGCAATGCAATAATATGAAAAATGATTCAAACGTAGATCACAATGACACTTATGCCTCTCAACTGTACAGATTGTTGCAGAATAGCCATATTTTTGTCTCCTGTTTTTGGCCTGATTCTGATAAATTTGTGTTTTTTTGGGGAAATCAGTGGCAAATCATTGAGGAGGAAGTCAGAAAATAATGACAGACATTTCAAATTCAGATGTTCTACTTTTCAGAAAATTCATGCTAATGCAAAACCTGTTATTCTATCAACTTTCCAAGTCTGTAAGAACAATTTTTAAAGATTGTCCCTATTTTTGAACCTTTGCCCCCTTTTATTTATGGCTTTTTCCAGATTTATTGCTCTAAGTTGAGAGGTATGGAATGAGGAAGTTTAGATCCACAGTATAATAACAGGACAGTGGTAAAGTGAACTTTCATACCAATGTATAGTTGGGAGAGTATGGAGCAGTGTGTGTGGTCAAGTGGATGTAATAGCACAGGATAAGACTGAAGACTACTGACAAAGTGGTCATTTTAGAGCATGATGGGATAGCAAGGGGGATTAGCCAGGTGTGTGAATGAGCAAAGCCATGAGACCTTTAGGAGTTGTTTCAATAATAGCTTGAAGGATTTCAGGTTGTTAGCTTGTCTGAGTGAGAGGAGAATGCAATTCCAGACTGCAGAGACGTAAGACGAATACAGTGAGTCACCTGTAGTGTTGTTTGATTTGACTAGGTGAAGTAAGAATTTGTCAGTAGAATGAAGAGTCTTGGATGAGGAGTAAGGTTGAATAATATTGTTTAGTGTTTGTGATTTTTCAGGTTGGAAAATGAGACTGTGAACAGTGCTTAGTTATGTGTATTATTTACTGAGCGAGTTCTAACCATTTTATTTATTTTAGTATCATGTAGCCACACACAGAGAAAAGAAAACAGAACTGTAGAAGTAAGAATACTTTTTTGTAGGCTACCTGTTTCTTGTACCAGGCCTCTGCTTCATCACGACTTTGTCTTACTGTGTTTTCATACTCTTCTCGCATTTCATCCAGCACCTTGTTGAGGTCATCTCCAGGGGTGCAGTCAACTTCCACATTTACCGTTCCAGTGGCCTGCTTTCGTAACTGCTCCATTTCCTGCAAAAGAGTTTGATTTCAGGATGACTAGTACAGACAGTGAAGGCTTATGAAAAACAACTACAGGAATGTTACAAAGGAAGGATGAGACATACAAGTACATGTCACACAACAGGAACAAAAATATGCCACAAAACTGGGGATACGGGATTGCCAGAAAATGTGCACACAGACATGTCACAAGATAATGTACCACCACAGAATGGGCAAAATGACAAAAATGACATCATGGACATTATCAACAAAGATATAGGTAATCTCCAGATACTTAACCCTACTCAGTTTGGATTTGTCAGGGGGGAACATGCCTATTAAACCTGGTGAACTTCTTCGAGACAGTCAACAAGGCCCTGGATGAGAGAAAATCTATGCATACAGCTTACCTAGACGTAACCAAGGCTTTTGACACTATCTCCCACTCAGACATCATTGACAAACTCACCCAGCTAGGTATCAACCCTTATATCATTAGATGGGTTGCTAACTGGCTCACTGATGGAACCCATATAGTCAAAATAGGGGAATCCACCTCCAACAATAGACCTGTAACCAGTGATGTTCCACAAAGATCTGGGACCTCTAGTATTTGGAATCTATTTCTCTGAAGTGCAAGCAAAAACTAAAGGTCTGTGGCTGACAAAGTTTGCTGATATCTGCAAACTGGGAGTGGTCATAGAATCTCCAAACGATGTCAACATCCTACAAGAGGATCATACACAAACAAATGACTGGTGCCAAAGTCATGGCCTTAAACTCAATACAAATAAATGTATTATCATCCCTTTTGGTAAGAGCGAGGTTCCTGCTAACTACCACATCAATAGTAACACCCTACGTATGCACTCAATGATGAGAGACCTGGGCACACAGGTTGACAGCAACCTTATCTTTGATCACCATGTTTCCACAGTGGTAAGAAGGGCATTCTGTACTGCTCATCTCATAAGTACTGTAAGGATATTGCCTCCAGAAAAAAAGAAGTTATAACCTCCCTGTACTCTTCCCTCATCAGGACAATAATTAAGTACAACTCCCCTTTTGGTATCTACCTTTCCAAGAACCTGCATCAATTGGAGAGACCACAAAGGTTCTTTACAAGGAAAATTCAAGGTCTTCAGCATCTGTCCTATTTGGATCATCCAAAATCACTGTCACTTTATTCTGTTTCATACAGACTACTCAGAGGCGATCTCTACCTTGCATACAAGGCAATCTTTGACCCTGCTTTATTGGAAATGCTGCATAACCACAAGTCAAATGGTACCTTAACCTGGTATGTGACATTTATAGAACCTGCTGGAGGGACAGATTTGTCTCCCAGAGGTTATCACACGTTTGGAACAGTCTCCCACTTCATGTCAAACTGAGCACTTCATTGGCTCTCTTCAAACGCAACCTGGATGATTGGATGGGTAATCATAACTTCACCCTGGGGGTTCCACCTGTGTCCCTCTTGGACAGGGGCAATAGGCGCTGATCATGGAAATAAGGGTAGAACTTGGCTAGGCTTGTAAGAGCCCTAGGGCCATTAACCTAGAAAATTCCTATGATCCTATGACATGCCCTGAACAAACACAAAAACATTGCATTAAGAGTAGATATAAAAGTTCCACAGACTGCCTACTGAGAGATTCCTTGAAAGGGGTATAGGTATTTGTCAAAAACTTGGGTTTAGGGGCATGCAATGGAATGCATATTGAAGCACGCAACACAATCAGTATAAGATATGCCTGAGAATGGGGAAATAACCATACTACAAAATGGACCGAAAGACATGCCATGAAAGTAGCACAGGGACAAACTATAACCAGCATGGATATGCTACATAATGGTACACAGACGTGCCATGGAATGAACTGAGGGACATCACAGAATTGGTACAAGGGCAGACCATGAACTGGACACCGGTCATGCAACAGTAAGTACAATAACATGCAACAAAATAACTACACAGCCATTTCTTGGAATGAGCCAAGGAACATTTTACAGAATGGTTCCAGAGACTTGTCACAGAAGGGATACAGAGACATGAATGGATTGAGCTGAAGAGAATATCTCATGAGGGTGCAGGTGCATGTCACATAATTTGTATAAGTATATGGCACAGAAAGGTTAGAAGAGCATGCCATGGATTGAGTTGTGGAATGTATCACTATATGGGTGCATGCCCTTTTCACAGAAAGGGCATAGCATATAGGGGCATGCCACAGAATGGTTACAGGGGCATGTCATAGGTTACAGGGACATGCTGTGAAATGGCTTGAGGAGCTTATCACAAG
Source organism: Protopterus annectens (assembly GCF_019279795.1). Classification (NCBI taxonomy): domain Eukaryota; kingdom Metazoa; phylum Chordata; order Ceratodontiformes; family Protopteridae; genus Protopterus; species Protopterus annectens. The sequence continues at coordinate 13,220,060 of NC_056749.1, read as the reverse complement.
ATCGGTACAGGAACTTGTCACAGAATGTGTAAAGGGACATGTCACATAGGAGCAAACGTCATTCCATAGAATGCGTATATGGGTATATCATGGAATGATTATTGGTCACGTCATGGAATGAGTATAAGGGCACATCATGGAATAGATATGGCTGCATGTCTTGTAGTGGGCATATGGGGATGTCATGGAATGGGTATACAGACATGTTATGGAATGTGTATACAGACACATCATGGAATGGGTTTGGGGGCACATCATGGAATGGGTATAGGAGCACGTCATGGAATGGGTGAATGGGCATGTCATGGAATGGGTATAGGGGCAGATCATGGAATGTACATACGGGCTTGTCATGGAATGGGTATATGGAAGCATCATGGAATAGATTTTGGGACACATCATGGAATGGGTATAGGGGCATATCATGGAATGGGTATATGGAGACATCATGGAATGGGTATATGGGCTTGTCATGGAATGGATATATGGAAGCATCATGGAATGGATTTAGGGACACATCATGGAATGGGTATAGGGGCATATCATGGAATGGGTATATGGAGACATCATGGAATGGGTATATGTGCACATCATGGAATGGGAATATGGGCACATCATGGAATGGTTACAGGGGTATGTTATGGAATAGGTATAGAGGCATTTAATAGAATGGGTATAGGGGCACATCATGGAATGGATATAGGCAGCATGTCTTGGAATGAACATATGAGAATGTCATGAATGGGTATAGGGGCACATCATGGAATGGGTATAGGACACATCATGGAATGGGTATAGGCTGCAGGTCTTGGAATGATATATGGGGATGTCATAGATGGGTATAGGGACACATCATGGAATTGGTATAGGCTGCATGTCTTGGAATGGACATATGGGGATGGTATGGAATGTGTACAAAGGCACATCAGGAAATGAGTATATGGGCATGTCATAGAATGGATATATGGGAGTATCATGAAATGTATATAGGGGCATGTCATGGAATGGGTATAGAAGAATGTCATGGAATAAGTATAGGGTCATGTCACAGAGTGGATATAGGGACATATCAGAGAATGGGTAGAGAGAGATGTCACAGATGGGTACAAGTGTATGTTATGGAATGGTTATAGGGACATAATATGGAAAGGTCAAGGAACAGGTGACTTTGACATGGTTCAATGGACATGTCATGGAATGGTTGCTAGGATATGGCATGGAATAGCTACAAAGACTTACCATGGAATGGGGTCAGAGTAATGTTGTGTAATGGATAAAGGGACATGCCATAGAATGCACAAAAAGATGTGTGAAGGAAGACATGTTACAGAATGGATATGGAGACATGTCATGGAATTGTTGATGAACATTCATAGAATGGGTACAGAAAAATACCATGGAATAGGTCAAGGGACATGCCATGGAATGGTTACAGAGACACACTCAATGATTTGTCTAGGGGCACACCATAGAATGGGTAAATGAACATGTTGATTAATGGGACAGCAACATGGAAAGACCATGGAATAGGTCAAAGGACATGTGATAGAATTAATAGAAGTATATGCCATGAGATGGGTTCAGGAGCATATCACAAAGTAGGTACAGAGAAATGCCATGGAATGGGTTCAGATGTGTGTCACAGAATGTGTCATGAGGCACATTACAGATTGTGGGAAAGGACAAACTGAGTGACGGGTAGAAGAGTTTATCATTGTACTTGTACAGGGATGGGCCATATAATAGTTCAAAAATAACTTCATAGAATGGGAACAGGGATGTACCATGCAAAGGATATAGAGACATGCCATGCAATGGGTTGAGGGCCATGATTCAGAAAGGTATAGGGGCACAACACAGAAAAGATACAGGTACATGCCATGGAATGGATATAGAGGCATGCACTGGAATGTGCACCGGGACATATCATACAGTGAGTACAGGGACATACCATAGAATATATACTAAGATATGTCATGAAGTGGGTCAAAGGACATGTCATAGAAAAGTTACTGTGACATGCCATGGAATGTGAAAGTGAACTGGCATGTAATGGGTTAAGAGATATGCCACTAAAAAGGTATAGGGACATTTTATAGAGTAAGTACAGGGACATGTCCCAGAAAGGATACAGGGATGTGTCCCAGGAAGGATACATGGATGTATCACAGAAAGGATACAGGGATGCATCAGAGAAAGGATACAGGGATGTATTACAGAAAGGGTACAGGACTGTATCACAGAAAGGGTACAGGACTGTATCATAGAAAGGGTATAGGGATGTATCACAGAAAGGATACAGGGATGTCTCACAAAAAGTTTACAGGGTTGTATCACAGAAAGGGTAACAGTGATGTATCACAGAAAGGATACAGGGATGTATCATAGAAAGGATACAGGGATGTGGCACAGAATGGATTCAGGGATGTATCACAGAAAGGATACAAGTACATCCCATGGAAAGGGTTAAAGTACATGCTGTGGGATTGGTATTGGGAACAGACTGGAGTGATGTCATGTTAAAAGCTGACATACCATTGAATGGTTACAAGGATGTGCTATACAATGGGTAGGGGGACATACCATGGAATGGGTACAAGGATAATGCCATGGGAAGGGCTCATGGACCATGTCATAGAATGGGCCCAGGTACATTGCATGGAGTAGGTATACAGATATAATGCCACAGAACCTGCATGGGGACATGTCATGGAATTCATACATTAATGTGTCACTGAAGGAATCAAGGAACACAATATTCATTCCCATCACAAAATGAGTACAGGGGCATGCCATGTAATGAGTTGAGGGACATGCCATGTAATAGGTATAGGAAAATGCCATTTTATGGAATGACAATGAATATAGACTCTACCACATAGTGAGTGTAGTAATGTACTGGGAAATGGGCTCAGGAATGGAAAATACACAACTGCCATGAAATTGTCCCTGGAATGTGCATAGGGATGCTTCATGGAATGAGTGCAAGCATGTGCCACATGACATGCCTAGTAATAGAATGTACTATGGAATAAGCATAGGAATGGAATGTGTCATCAAATGGTCAGGGGAACGGAATGCAAATTGTACCACAGAATGGCCACTGGCTCACATCAAGGTAAGGCACTGGCAGTTTTAAGGAGCAGCAAACAGCACAGCAGGAATTGCTGACTTGAAGACCAAAGGTGGGGCACATGACATGTGAAAGAATAGATATATAGGGACATGTTATAGAATGGGTATGGAGACATGTCATGGAAGTGTTGATGAACATTCATAGAATGGGTACAGAAAAATGCTATGGAATAGGTCAAGGGACATGCCATGGAAGGGTTACTGAGACATACTCAATGATTTGTCTAGGGGCATACCATAAAATGGGTAAAGGAACATGTTTCTTAATGGGACAGCAACAGGGAAAGACCATGGAATAGGTCAAAGGGCATGTGATAGAATTCGTAGAAGTATATGCCATGAGGTGGGTTCAGGAGCATATCACAAAGTAGGTACTGAGAAATGCCATGGAATTGGTACAGATGTGTGTCATTGAATGTGTCATGAGGTACATTACAGAATGTGGGCAAGGACAGGCTGAGTGATGGGTAGAGGAGTTTATCATAGTACCTGTACGGGGATGTGCTATTGAATAGTTTGAAAATAACTTCATAGAATGGGAACAGGGATGTACCATGCAAAGGATATAGGGACATGCCATGCAATGGGTTGAGGGCCATGATTCAGAAAGGTATAGGGGCACAACACAGAAAAGGTACATGCCATGGAATGGATATAGAGACATGCACTGTAATGTGCACAGGGACATATCATACAGCGAGAACATGGACATACCATAGAATATATACTAAGCTATGTCATGAAGTGGGTCAAAGGACATGTCATAGAAAAGTTACTGTGACATGCCATGGAATGTGAAAGTGAACTAGCATGTAATGGGTCAAGAGATATGCCACTAAAAAAGATATAGGGACATTTTATAGAATAAGTACAGGGACATGTCCCAGAAAGGATACAGGGATGTGTCCCAGGAAGGATACATGGATGTATCACAGAAAGGGTACAGGGGAGGTATCAGAGAAAGGATACAGGGATGTATCACAGAAAGGGTACAGGGATGAATCAAAGAAAGGATGCAGGGATGTCTCACAAAAAAGTTACAAGGATGTATCACAGAAAGGATACAGGGATGTATCACAGAAAGGGTACAGTGGTGTATCACAGAAAGGATACATGGATGTATTGAATAAAGGATACAGGGATGTGTCACATAAAGGGTTCAGGAATGTATCACAGAAAGGATTCAGGGATGTATCACAGAAAGGGTACAAGTACATCCCATGTAAACGGTTAAAGTACATGCTATGGGATTGGTATTGGGAACAGACTGGAGTGATGTCATGTTAAAAGCTGACATACCATTGAATGGTTACAGGGATGTGCTATACAATGGGTAGGGGGACATACCATGGAATGGGTACAAGGATAATGCCATGGGAAGGGCTCATGGACCATGTCATAGAATGGGCCCAGGTACATTGCATGGAGTAGGTATACAGATATAATGCCACAGAACCTGCATGGGGACATGTCATGGAATTCATACATTAATGTGTCACTGAAGGAAACAAGGAACACAATATTCATTCCCATCACAAAATGAGTACAGGGGCATGCCATGTAATGAGTCGAGGGACATGCCATGTAACAGGTATAGGAAAATGCCATTTTATGGAATGATAATGAATATAGACTCTACCACATAGTGAGTGTAGTAATGTACTGGGAAATGGGCTCAGAAATGGAAAATACACAACTGCCATGAAATTTTCCCTGGAATGTGCATAGGAATGCTTCATGGAATGAGTGCAAGCATGTGCCACATGACATGCCCAGTAAAATAATGTACTATGGAATAAGCATAGGAATGGACTGTGTCATCAAATGGTCAGGGGAATGGAATGCAAATTGTACCACAGAATGGCCACTGGCTCACATCAAGGTAAGGCACTGGCAGTTTTAAGGAGCAGCAAACAGCACAGCAGGAATTGCTGACTGAAGACCAAAGGTGGGGCCAAGCATTGTGGTAGGTTGAACACAGGGCATCAAGTGTTAATGTGAAGAATACAGGGCATCAATTGTTAATGGGAGGAACATAGGCCATCAACTGTTAATGAGAAGAACACTTGGCATCAGCAGTTACTGGGAAGAAAGCAGAGCATCAACTGTTAATGGGAAGAACATGGGGCATCAACCCTTAATGCGAAGGCATTGAAAGGAATAGTGACAAAGATATGTTAAAGCAAAAGAATTCAGGGCAGCTCAGACTCAACAAGATCATTACTTGCAGTGGTTTGTCTGCTTGACAGCTCTTAACTTTTATATGCTTTAAACGTTTCTGCTGCTCTGTGCTATTTACTAAATGAGTTGAGCATGTCTCAGTATAGTGTAGCATTCTGCAGTTATCACCTTATAGTGTAGCATTCTGCAGTTATCACCTTATAGTGTAGCATTCTGCAGTTACCCCCTGTTTGATACTTACCCTGATCTACCCGTCTCCTGGAAGAATGCATATGGCACCAGACAGATGAGCATTTTACTGTGGGTATGGTATCAGTCAGCAACGTTGATGCATACTAATATGAGGGCAGGGAGTGTTTTCATGGATAAAAACTGTTTAATGTGCTCCTCCAGGAGGACAGTGAAATGAAGTAAACTTCCTTTAAACTTAACCTCAACAAGGCCTATTTAATAAACATTCTGGCCCTGCACAATCTGCTTCATTATGTATCATTTTAGTTTGGCTAATCTATTATCAGTTTGTAGTATACTGTATTATTTCTTCCAGATGGGCAATGTTTTGTTTCATCTGGGGTGCTCCTTTTGGTCAAACCTCCCACCATCCAGCTATGACTTTTTATTATCTTTAACCAGTACCATAATCCTTCTTTCATATGCATATAACTATTTATTTGCTGCTGTCACTTAGGAAGAGGAATTCCTCCTTCCAGGAATATTTTGTCTGAATGAACTTTTATTGTGGAACAGCTACAGTTGTCATATGACACGATTTCTGGGATCCTGTGATGGTTAGACTGCTAGAAGTGGACTTGTGGTTGTTATAGCAACCGGCAGGTATAACTTGCCCCACAATCATTGTTTCTTATATTTAACTGAATGGGAGCAAGCCACTTCTGTGTCACCATGTGGTATCACTACCCTGAGAATCACCCTCCACATTGATATGCTACATCAGCTCTTCCTCTGTTTGCCACAAGCCATTTCAGTGTCACCACATGTCATCACCACACTGAGATCCATCCTCCACATTAATAGGCTACATCAGCTCTTCTTCTGTTTGCCACAAGCCACTTTTGTGTCACCACATGGCATCACCACTCTGAGATCCAACCTCCACATTAATACGCTATATCAGCTCTTCCTCTGTTTGCCACAAGCCACTTCTGTGTCACCACGTGGCATCACCACACTGAGCTCTACCCTCCACATTAATACTCTATATCAGCTCTGCCTCTGTTTGCCACAAAGGGCTGCTATTCTCATCCTGTTCAGTCTATTCCAAAATGGAAATGAGCAGTGACACATATGGTGTTGTTATGCTGAGAAGCTGATTTTCAAAGTCAGTATGTAATAATCCTGCTGCTGTGCATGCATTTAATGTCGCAGTTCAGTTTAGTCATCTTATTTTCTCCCCCCCAGCACTTAATGTTATGTTCCAATTAAGTCATAATGGTTCTCCCCTGACATTTAATGGTATCTTCCACCAAAAATTGACCAGAGAGATCCATGTTCTTCCCTGGTCAACAAACAAGGATTGCTCTCCTTGGCATTGTTACATATGAGAGTGGTATGAGGACCCATTTTACATACAACCTGGGCAAACAGGCACAGTAACTTATATGAGAAGATAATTTATCTCTCAATAAATAAAGTGTGTTTGTCTGTACTGTTATCCAAAGATACTTTGCTGGTACAACATAAGTGAAACCCCACAATTTATGGGGAGAAGGGGGTTATTTGTGTATTTAAAAGGGGGGTATTACCCTGTTATGTGATTTGCTTAGGTTGGAGATTAACCAAATCAAACCCACAGTTATAAAAATGATGCTTCTTACCTCTGCGTAATCTTACCCTGTAGTATTCCCTACTGGAACATGTCAGCTTCTTGCACCAGCCAGCTGTGTTTATTCTCAAACCCAGGTCACAGATAGAAACATTATATTAGCAGTGTTACTAGGCCAGAAATAATATTTGTATTTTTATTACCTTATTTGTTTGTGTGTGTCTCTCTCTCCCTCTCTGCTGTAGAGTCCACAAGGGTTCTTCACGCTCATTTCACGCCCACTCAGTGAGGCAGGGGGCATAAGGTTACAGACTGCTGCTATTCACAAAGCAGAAAAAGGACTTCTTCTCTATTGGCCTTCAGTCACCCCTCACTTATTGAGACACATTAATATATGTAGACTGCAAAGCTCTGGTTTGGAGGTGTCAGGAGATGTTACACTGACTTAACATGATAGACGTGCAAACAGACTCTCATATGAGAACTACCAAAAATCTAGAATACCTTGGCTTGTTTCACATTATGGGCCTTGATGGAAACTCTGTGCAGTTCCTTAAATTACTCTTTGAGCATTAAAACAGAAACTTGTGTAGTGACAGTGAGCTATCATTTATGTAACAGGAACACAGACAGGGCTCAGAATCTGTAACGGAGCAAACATTATCACGATCCCCGTGAGCTGGATACCAACCTCCTCATGGTTTCTCTTGAGGTAATCCCGCTCATCTTGAAGGCTGGAAACTTCATTCTGTAGGCTGGCAAGAACAGGTATATAGTCTTTCTTAATGTTTTGCAGCCCTTGAAGATCGGCCTGTACAGACTGGCACAGAACTACTTCAGTTTCCCACCTAAATGTTAAATTGAGAAAGATCGTCAAAATAAATCTACATGCAATATGCTTCCTTACACAGTCTTTATAAGCATATCACAGTATGAAAACTGAGTCTGAGGATCATGAATATTTTCAGTAACTGCAGTGTTCCTAATCTGATAAACTCTGGGATTCTATTAAAATTCTGAGGTTTTCATTGAAATGCTCATATCATGATTATAATTTTGAACTCTATCCAGGGACCAGGACCATACAACTGCAAAGTTAATGGGTTTTATAGTTCATCTAATTTCATTTTATGTCAACATCTGTGAGTGATTATGTAAGTAGTCAGTCATTTTATATATGACTCTTATGAACACCAGGTGTTTCAGCTAACTGGCGATTCTGAATGCCCATGACTTGTTTCGTCATTTTAATGGACAATTTCAGGCCAATAAAGCCAAACCCCACCTGAAATTGTCCATTAAAATGATGAAACAAGTCATGGGCATTCAGAATCGCAAATTTGCTGAAACACCTGGTATTCATAAGGGTCATTTGCATATATCCCACATGCCTCTGATTCAAGAGGTTTGAGAGGTCACTCATTGGAAGTTCCAGCTTGGCTGGAGTTTTCATTTTGTTTTTACTGATTGTTTTTTCAGTGTGACCTTCTCACTCATTGTTTCATTTTATATATGCATTCAAGATGGGTACACCTTGACCTGTACCCTGCCTTTGGAACACAATGCATCTGTTTCTGTAAGTATGGAGATGATGTATTTATATGACTGTAAGATTGTGTACAGTATAGATAAATCCAAAACAAAACACAATAAATTAAATTGGAAAAGTTATTAAACATGTTTTCAGGATATTCCTAGATCTTTAATAATCCTCTGGAAATGCTGCCATGGGTCATTCCTAAAAAAGGATTCAAAAGTTAAATAGGTTTATATAGTTAGCAAAATGTTCCTAGAATAAACAGAATATAAAAAAACAATGTAATATAAAAAATAAGTTTAATTATGTCCCTGTTATGTTACTTTCTGTTCAGAGGACATTTCATTATCCATGCTGTCTGCAGAAACAGGACCTGCAGTGTATACTTCAAGTCAAGTAAGAAAAGGCAGTTATGCAAAAGGAGTTAAAAGTTGTTGTGGGGGGTACAAAACTCTATAAACATTACCAGTGATGATATTTTAAAGACTAACATAAGTAATGGTTGACACTGTGATGGTGTGAGGTATTGCCAGCTATGCCAGCTATGCCAGATAGGGCAGTGGATGCATAACATATGCCACCATTGCTACCTAGAATTTTTGTAAAGAATTTTATGTCATTTGACTATCACACTGATTTGTTCAGATGCTTGTGTTAAAAATGTATTTGTAATGTTGTTTGTGTTAAAAAAAGATCAACAATGGGTCCTGCTGGACAGAAAAGAAATATACATGCATGTCAGACAGTATTATTATAACAGTTTAAATTAATATATTGCAAAAGAGGATACTGGAAGAGAAGAGGTTAATCTCTGTCCAGCTAACTTTTAAAAATAGTCTTAAATTAAATTACCTGGTTTAGGCCATAAAGATTGTATCTTACATTTCTGATTGTAGCCAGAGACAAAAGATCTGTGAAAATCAGGACTAGGAATCCTACTGTATTGTCTTTAGCAGTGAACTAATTGCTACCCTGGAAAGGTGGAAGTGTTGAAATGGTTTTATGGCTCCCAGATGCTGTAACACGTCTTATAAAAATCTCTCACTGTGTGTATGACAACACATATGTGCAAGATTCTGGTTCAGTTTCTAGTAAAGGGTGTAGTATGGGAACCAGAAGTCAGATGACCAGATGTATGTGATGTCATTCTGTAATCCAGCGCTGAAATTATGTTTTAATACTACATGTCTCAGGGTAGTCTTTGATACCTGGCATAGAAGGATCACTCACCCACTTCATCTTGCCTTGTTTTAGTAAGTAACCAGGGAATAGTAATTCTTCAGATCAGTCAGGAAAATATAGTGAGGTTAATTAAGTACTGTTTTTCTGTGTTATTTTAATATTTCCTGTGATGGAAACACTGGTGTTTATTGTAAACAGATATTTAGTATTTTCATACTCTTTTATTATTTATTATTAAATATATTTCAACTTTTCATTGTGGCTGATCTTTTTAGAGAATATTTTAACATTTGAGAATGCTTATATTTATTTGGTGATACTGTGGCCGCTCCTGAAAGGCTTACTGCATTGGTCAAACACTACCATCTGTATTAGTATTAATTTTACTCAGTATAATTGGATACCCTTGTAAGAGCCTTAGAGTACCTGGCTTTGGAGTGTCTGCTGGTAGTAACTTCCTTATAGTCTGGGCAAAGGGTAGCAGATTGAGTAAATCTTTGCCAGCCTTTCCCTATATGTGTGTGTGTGTGTGTGTGTGTGTGTGTGTGTGTGTGTGTGTGTGTGTGTGTGTGTGTGTGTGCACAAATCGATTCTGAAAGAGTGTGTCTGTCAGCTGCTCGGAGCAGTGACACAGAGCACTGTTTACCTAGAGAGGAAGGTGGAGGACTTGGCTTGGACACTTAGCTGAGGACTCAACTCTACAGCTGTGCCAATGGAGAGTCTTATTGGGGGCCAGGAGAGAGAAAGAGCAAGGGAAACCCAGCTCCTGGACTGAGTGTGTTACCTGTGTGTTCTTAAGGGAAACTGTGCTTGGTGAAGAGAGCTGCAGCTGAAAATAGTGTGTGTTTCTAACTTTGTTCCAACTGAATGTCCCTCACCAGTGTCAGTGGCAAGGATTCAGGCTCCTTGATTACTGGCCCAGAGCAGGGAAGTCACAGACACTATGGCGGAGTCATGGTGGGCTGCTTATAAAGACATGTAACCCAGTTGTGAGGGTGAGCATTCCTTCTACCCTCTGGGTTACAGATAAAGAAGTACTCTGCTTCTAATGGCTGACAGCTTGTTTTGCATGCATATTGGGAAGGTTTGGGCCAATAATTAAGTAAACAAAATTACATGAGGCTTTATGAAAAATGGGGAAAATCTTTTTTCTTTTCAGCTTGTGTTTTGTGATTTTCTTTCTAAAAGTCCTTAAACCACCAGCTACCTGCTGTACAGTTATACCCACCCTACTAATGGATGTATGTCAGACTTCCCAAGCAACACTCACCTTGGTGTCCTTATGGTCTCACAACACAATGAGAGCTCACTGCCCATCATAAAACAGCTTCATGGCAAAAGGTCACAGTTTAAGTGTTCAGCACTACAAAAGTACTGAACTATGAAAATGCCACAAGCCAGGTAACACCAAAACTGGTTTAAATATTTTTCCATGTCCCCTACACCCCTTGACATGACAGCCTGTGCTGTCACACACCCTGCTACTTATACATTCTAAATCTGTGACTGCCTCACCGTGGAAGAAAGAAAATTCTGTAAGATACAACCCTCTCAGACAATGTGTATGCCAGGAAAATTGCATATTTTTGTTTGCACTTCAGAGTTTCAAACATATCTGTGCCAAATAACTGTGTTGTTTGCCATGAAACAGGGACTCCCATCAATAAGGCATGTGCTAAGGAATGGGAGTTGCCCTCATATGTGGTGCATCAATCAGTCAGGAGTTGAGATGGCCTTCTGTAGTGGAAGGAGGTCAGTGATTAGCTTGGCCATTGCCTGGTTCCAAGTGTGTAGAATGCTTGGATGGTTGCTTTTCGTTTATTTTCTCTCTCTGAAGGTACATATTGAAGAAGGCATCTTGATGTTCTCAGTCCTGCTGTTTGTAGTCCCTGCTACAGGCTCCAAAGCTAAGACACTTGGCAACTCCCAAGAAAAGAGAGTTGCCTTTGATAGTCCTACCTACACCTGAAGCACTTTAGCAGCATGGAACCATTACTGAACCCAGGTCAGATAATGCAGGTCAAGGCCCTGTATCAGATGGCCAACAGGTGACTGATTTGTCATTATATTTTCTAGTTCTTTTTCTCCAGTATGCCTGGCAACCATAGCAGACCGTCTTCACCTCTGTCCCCAGCACAGCAGCCTGATGTTCTCACAGTCCTACAGTACCAACACACTGATACACATACATTTTCATGTTTGCATCTTAACCTGTCTAGAATGGGTGTCTGTGCAGTTGGTGCTTACATTTTAGGCCTTTGTGCTGTCAAAATGCCTGCTGTGACAGTAGTCCTTCACTGGCTGGCAGCAGAGAGGCAGGGTGCACCCCCCCATCCTCAGGTCAGTAATCCAGCCTTAGATGCCCACTTCCACCCTTATCAGTCAGTTCTTCCAAAGGCCAGGTCACTAATTATGTCATCCATCTTTACCAAAGAATCAGCACTGATTTGTAATTAAGTAATGTACCAGGCCGATATATTTCCTTCCACCTCTACGTATAATACGGCTGCTTTAACATTAGCACACCTGCTTCCTGTTTTCATAATACAAAATTGCTGAAAGCAGGAAACCATAATCTATAATACCTGCCCAAATTGGCAGCCCATATATTATCCTTTATCTTTATGAAACTCTTCTGGCTCCTTCTTCAGTCTTCAATCACCTCTTTCAGTATGTTGTTCCAAGAATCCAACACCTTTTTAATAAATAAATATTTATTTGTGTCTAATTTAAACTGTTTAATGTTCTTTTGGTGTTAGTATTGCCCTCCTGTTATACTTCCATCCTATCCTGTTAAATCATAATCATCAACTTGTAATCAACATCGCCATTACTTCCACTTTCTGTGCACAACTGTAGTTATTATGCTGCTTACAGAACTACATGCCTTTGCCCATTTACACCTGCACGTAGGTGAGATTATGTAGACATACAACACAAGTGAAATGTTTGACTGTACATCTATCTTGAGTATACATGATGAAACAACCAGGTTCTTTTAATGGAATGGAAGTGGGTGACTGAGTCATCAGTCATGCCTGCTGTGACATAGGAGGTACTGCCAGTACAGCTATCCGGAATTTTGTAAACAATTATACCTCATTTGTGACTATGAAACTGTTATACAAGATGCTTGTGTTGAAAATGTATTAGAACTGTATGTCATGTGTGTAATCAAACTGATTTGTACAGACATTTGTGTTGAAAAGATATTTGTAAAGTGCTTGTGTTTGAAATGTATCCAAATGTGGCTTACTGGAGAAAACAGAAATGTACATGCACTATTGTAACTGTTTAAATGTATATGTTTTAACAGAGGAAACTGGAAATCAGAAGATTAACCTCAGTCCAGCAAACTTTAAAGTATATCTGATATTAAATCACTTTATAGCCTAGGCCATAAAGATGCTATATCACATGTTTCAGTGCAACCAGAGACACAAAGTCTGTACTAGGAAGTTTTCTGTATTGTCTTTGGGGTGAACTAATTACTACTGGAATTGTGGAGGTATGCAATTGTTTTATGACTTCCAGCACCTACCACAGATCTGAGCAAAATCCCTTGTGTACATATTTTTATAGGTAGGTGCTAAGTCCTGCCAGCTTCTAGCAATGGGGGTTTGCATTGGAGCTAGAAATCAGATGACCAGATGTGATGTCATTCTGCAAGCTATCCCAGAAGTAATATTTTAGATATTATTTGAGAAGTCTCTTAGTGAGACAGAGTATTCTGTATTCTATCTTGGGCCTGACAACAAGAAGGACCATTCACCACATCATTGGCCTTGCTCTGGTAAGTAAGTTACTAGGGAATAGTATAAGTCTCTTAGATTCAGTCAGGAATATAGTGAAGCTTAGTTTAGATATTGCTTTTATTTGTTTGAGCGTGTCCTTCAATGCTATTTTAAATAGTTTCTATGATTTGAATTATGATGTCACTGTGAATATATACTTAGTATTTTCTTGTTAGTTTATTATTTATTATTAAATATATTTAATAAACATTTCATTGTGGCTGATTTGTGTAGAGATATTTACGTTTTGAGGGTACTTACATATTTATTTGGTGACACTGTGTGAGCCACTCCTAAAAGCCTCGCTCTTTTTCAAACTACCATTTGTATTAATATTAATATTGCACAGTAAGAATGGACACCCTTTATTAAGGGCCTTAAGATAGCTGGCAGGAGTGACTGGTGGCAGTGAAAACTACATTATAGTCTGGGAAGAAGGGGGCATAGCTAGTAAAGCTGTGCCAGCCTTTCCCAGGTGTGTGTGTGTGTGTGTGTGTGTGTGTGTGTGTGTGTGTGTGTGTGTGTGTGTGTGTGTGTGTGTGTGTGCATGCGTGTGTGTGTGCATGTGTGTGTGTGCGTGCGTGTGTGTGTGTGTGTGTGTGTGTGTGTGCACGTGCACATGTGTGTGTGTGTGTGTGTGTGTGTGTGTGTGTGTGTGTGTGTGTGTGTGTGCGCATGTGCGTGTGCGTGCGTGTATGTGTGTGTAAACCAAACATCAAGGAGTGCGTGTGTCAGCTACTTGGGCAGGGACATGAATCACTGGTTAGAAAGAGAGGGTGCTGGAGGTCTTGGCTTTGTCACTCAGCTGAGATCTCAACTCTATAGCTGTGCAGTGGAGAGTCTTACTGGGGATCTGGAGGAAGAGAGAAACCAGCCCTGGACTGACTGTGGTCTGCTCTTAAGGGAAATTGCACTTGATGCAGAGAGCTGCATCTGGAAATAGTGCGTGTGTACCTGTCATCCTCTCAGTGAATGTCCACCACTATTGCCAGTGGTGAGGATTGAGGCTCCTTGATTACTGGTTGGCAGTGGTGGGTCTGGGATATTTTACATCCACCTGAGCTACCACCGACTCAGGCATATGGGCCTCAGTTTATTGTCTCATCTGAAGGAAAATGCACTCAGGAGTGTAGCACCCCCATTATGCTGCACTGTAGTGTCAGCAATCCAATCACCTTGAGTGAGAATAGAACCCACAGCCTTGTATTCTTCCAGCACTGACACTGATTTAATTATATTTGCCTTGTTATTGTTTATTAATCAGTTATTTGTTAAATAGGCAGATGAAAGAACTTTTTTCAGCCATGAAATGTGCCAGGGGCAAACAACACAGAGTAAAATCAATCAAAAATTATATATAGAGTATATTACTTATTAGCAATTAAAATGCAGTGGTTCATTAAATTTTAAAATGGGAAAGGAATAAAATATAGTTATATAAAAACAGTAATATTCTATGGCATAACTGAAGTCACATTGGACAGGTGATTTTCAACTAGCCTAGATAGATGGAAGGTGACAAGAGTACTTCTTGTTAATATGTACTGCAAAGAGTGAAGGAGGTAAGAGGCAGAACTGATAACATGTCAGAAATGAGACAGTGAGAAAGGACACTGGTTCTAAGAGATCAGTAGTGGACTATAGGACAGAGGGCGGAACATAGATCAGATGTGGGACAGGGAAAAAGGATGCTGAGAATACAACATCTGTAATGGAATACAGGACATAGGATGGGATGTAGATCAGATGTAGATCAGTGAGAAAGGACATTGGTTCTAAGAGATCAGTAATGGAATGCAGGACAGAGGACAGGACATAGATCAGACATGGATCAGTGAGAAAGAACACTGGTTCTAAGAGATCAGTAGTGGAATATAGGACAGAGGATGGGACATAGATCAGACGTGGGACAGGGAGAAAGGATGCTGGGAATAGGAGATCAGTAATGGAATACAGGACAGAGGATTGGATGTAGATCAGACATGGGACAGTGAGAAAGGACCCTGCTTCTAAGAGATCAGTAATGGAATATAGGACAGAGGATGGGACATAGATCAGACATGGGACAACGAGAAAGGATGCTGGGAATAGGAGATCTGCACTGGAATACAGGACAGAAGATAGGATGTAGATCAGATGTGGGACAACGAGAAAGGATGCTGGGAATAGGAGATCTGCACTGGAATACAGGACAGAAGATAGGATGTAGATCAGATGTGGGACAACGAGAAAGGATGCTGGGAATAGGAGATCTGCACTGGAATACAGGACAGAAGATAGGATGTAGATCAGATGTGGGACAACGAGAAAGGATGCTGGGAATAGGAGATCTGCACTGGAATACAGGACAGAAGATAGGATGTAGATCAGATGTGGGACAACGAGAAAGGATGCTGGGAATAGGAGATCTGCACTGGAATACAGGACAGAAGATAGGATGTAGATCAGATGTGGGACAACGAGAAAGGATGCTGGGAATAGGAGATCTGCACTGGAATACAGGACAGAGGATAGGATGTAGATCAGATGTGGGACAGTGAGAAAGGATGCTGGGAATAGGAGATCAGTAATGGAATACAGGACAGAAGATAGGATGTAGATCAGATGTGGGACAACGAGAAAGGATGCTGGGAATAGGAGATCTGCACTGGAATACAGGACAGAAGATAGGATGTAGATCAGATGTGGGACAACGAGAAAGGATGCTGGGAATAGGAGATCTGCACTGGAATACAGGACAGAAGATAGGATGTAGATCAGATGTGGGACAACGAGAAAGGATGCTGGGAATAGGAGATCTGCACTGGAATACAGGACAGAGGATAGGATGTAGATCAGATGTGGGACAGTGATAAAGGATGCTGGGAATAGGAAATCTGCACTGGAATACAGGACAGAAGATAGGATGTAGATCAGATGTGGGACAGTGATAAAGGATGCTGGGAATAGGAGATCTGCACTGGAATACAGGACAGAAGATAGGATGTAGATCAGATGTGGGACAGTGATAAAAGAACACTAGGAGGTAATCAAGAAAATCCAGAGAGGGTAGGACAGATATCAGACCAGACGTGTGAACAGTGAAGAGGGAGAGTGGGACTGGGACAAACGCAATGCGAATATCGGATAATGGATAGGATAGGCGGGACACTGAGAGCAGGAGGGAAGTAATGAGAATATAGAATAGACCATAGAAGAGATGGACAGTTATGAGACCACAAGCGGGGACAATGAGAAGGAACAATGAGGGTATGAGAGAAGCAATGAGAATTTAAAAGAGATGGTATGACAGATATCAGTGGGACAGTGAGAAGGGACAGAGGGAGATGGACATAAATAATGGCAGTATAGGATGGAGAACAGAACATATGTCTGATCAGAAGTGGGGACAACTAGAAGAAACATTGGGATGGTAGATAAGTAATAAGAATATTGGATAAACGGCAGGTCAGATGTCAGGTCAGAAGTGGGAGCAATGAGAAGGGAAACAGAGTGGGAGAGGAGACATGTCATGAGAATATTTATTTATTTATTTATTGCATTTGTTAACCGGGAAAGTCTACTGGGCCTAGGTGAACCCATTTTCAGTAGAGACCCTGGGAGAAAAGCTCCACATAACATTAATAGTACATACAAGAAAAAACACAATAAAGTATTTCAGCTTTTCCTGGTTAGGGGTCGCCACAGTGGAACTCCGGTCCATTCATGATAGGCAGCGAATTTTTACGATGCCAAGTTGCCAGCCCGATGCCCAACCTTCATCGAAGGCATGCCCATTCATGCTCGCACCTACCTGCATGTCTTCAGCGTCACTCAACTGTGTGGAGGACATGCAGACTCCACACAGAAGGTGTTCCAGCCAAGAATTGAACAGGAGAGCCTCTTGCTGTGAGGCGACAATGCTAACCGCTGCAGTCCCGCAGCCCTAAAAGCACAATATACAGTGTATATACAGTTTCAGTGCATGGAAATAAACATTAAACACAATGGTACAAGTTATTTATAAACATTACACATCAACATTGTGTACAATTTGATCATTGAGGATGGAGTTAGTCAGGTAGGGCAGCAGTTTTGGTTGTTACTTGTTGGAGGTTTGTAGGCATAAGCAGCTGAATTCAGCAAGTCAGAGAGAGGGATATAGTAGTGGATCTGGTGTTAGGAGGTACTATTTTAGCACAAGTACATTCCCAGAGAGAACAGAGGTGTGATCTGAGAGACTTAAAGAGAGCAGGATTACTGATTGTTCTGATAGAAGGAGGGAGGGCATTCCATAGTTCTGAGACAGTAAGAGTACAGCATTTGACCAGCTGCAAGGTTAGGTTTTATAACTTTGATCATCATTGTGTTTTGGATCTTAGTGGCCTGTTAGGGTGGTATGTAGCCAATAAGGAGGAGAGGGAGGGGCTTGTCAAAGGCTTGTGTATGAGTTTATGTGTAGTGGTTAATTGTGAATAAGCGAGGTAATGTGGGAGTTCGAGCCAGTTTAGTTGTATAGATAAGCAGTGGTGTGCTGAGTTTTTTGAATTTGTTACAAATTTGATAATCTTGTTGTAACAGGAGCCCAGTTTGGTTTTCAGGGAGGACTGGATATTGGTGAGGATTGGGGCACCGTAAAGTAGAGATGGTAGCAGGAAGGATGATGCAAACTTTTTAGCAGTAATATTAAGGTAGTATCTGTGTCTGGTTGTGAGCTTGGTAAATTGTAGGGATTATATTGCATAGGTAGATAAGAGTTATAGCTTAACTTCAGCAACAAGACAACATAGCAAAGGTAAGCTGTAGAGCGGTTAGCAAAAAGGGAGTTAAACAGGAAGGGTGTACGTGACAACAATATTTAACCAGGTCATATACACAGAACAATTACATTATGCTAAAGTGAAAATACAGCTATGAAATTCAACTTTGTACAATTTAGTGTATTCCTAAGGTAAGACTGAAAGAGCTCATAAGCGCACTTACTTGTTTCTGAAATCATCACTTGCCAGACGGGCATTGTCTATTTGCAGAGTCAATCGAGCATTTTCATTGATAAGATCTTTTATCTGGAAAAGAAAACCAGCATTTCAGGAGTGTGATTTTAAAACAAATAGAATACAGTTTCTGCTATATGAAAGACACAGGTGTTGATGTTATGATCATGTTAGTTAATGAGGGGGGATTTTTTTTTTTCTTTTTCAAATGTGTTATATTAACTCTGCAGAAAATTGACTGGCATTAAATGAAATTATATGCATTGCTGAAGGCATTCTATTTCTGAGCAAATTATGGCTAATGCTTAAAAGGAGGGAACAATTTCAATGGTCTGTGCTACTCTGATAATTTTGTAGCATGCTTTTATGTATAGACTCTTTAATGATAGATTACTGATGTCTAACCATAGTGCTGTATTACTTTGGTATTTTAGTAGTGGTGAAAGATAAGGCAATGACTGCAATTTACGTGTTCCCCATTCTTATGAATAAGGGATACCTATGAAATGTACATCGGTTATTTTAGTATAATAAATAACCCATTTTTTGTACTAGTCCTGACAGTATGACTCTGACTGAGTGTTAAGGAATAACTCTGGAACTTTAATTCTTATGGCTTTTGCAGATGAGAACAGTAAATGAACAGTAGCTGTATGCATGTAATAATTGGTGGAATTTGTTCTGAATGACTGTGAGAGGACTGCAGTCTGCACTCGCAACACTGGTTATACATAAGTAAAACAGTCCACAGTGTAAGTACTGAGATAAATTAAGTGCAATTAGTGCTGGACTTCCAGCAGTGCATACTTTAAAAGAATTAAGTAGGAGCACAGTTTATGATGAACTGCTATGCATTGTTTACTAGTCTTACAAGGTGATCTATAAAAAACAGCATCTCAAAGCTTGCTGCAGCTGTCTGACCTGCACTTTTGCAGTTGCCCAAGTCGTGTCAAGAAAAAGGGTTGTTTGTTCACCCTGTCTTTCTGGTTAGCAAACTAAAATAAATACAAAAATTAAAAAAAAAATGAATGAATGAATGAATGCATGAAAGAATGAGAATGAATGAAAAAAAGAGAATGCTTTGCTAATGACTACATAGTTTTAGTTCTGCTTTTAACAGTAATGGTATGACATTGTTATGTGGATTAACTGTAATGAAGTTATTGGCACTGTAAGTTATGTGTGGAAAAAAGTAATTTATTAGAGCCACATTTAGTGCTGGTACAAGGTTGTGGAATGGTGATACTCTGTCCAGTGTAACAGATTTAGTGCTGGTACATGGTGAGGCATGCTGGGATGGTGCACAATGTGATAGATTTAGTGCTGGTACATAGTGAGGCATGCTGGTATGGTGCACACTGTGATAGATTTAGTGCTGGTACATGGTAAGGCATGCTGGGATGGTGCACAATGTGATAGATTTAGTGCTGGTACATGGTGAGGCATGCTGGTATGGTGCACACTGTGATAGATTTAGTGCTGGTACATGGTGAGGCATGCTGGTATGGTGCACAGTTTGATAGATTTAGTGCTGGTACATGGTGAGGCATGCTGGTATGGTGCACAGTGTGATAGATTTAGTGCTGGTACATGGTGAGGCATGCTGGTATGGTGCACAGTTTGATAGATTTAGTGCTGGTACATGGTGAGGCATGCTGGTATGGTGCACACTGTGATAGATTTAGTGCTGGTACATGGTAAGGCATGCTGGTATGGTGCACAGTTTGATAGATTTAGTGCTGGTACATGGTAAGGCATGCTGGTATGGTGCACACTGTGATAGATTTAGTGCTGGTACATGGTGAGGCATGCTGGTATGGTGCACAGTTTGATAGATTTAGTGCTGGTACATGGTGAGGCATGCTGGTATGGTGCACACTGTGATAGATTTAGTGCTGGTACATGGTGAGGCATGCTGGTATGGTGCACACTGTGATAGATTTAGTGCTGGTACATGGTGAGGCATGCTGGTATGGTGCACACTGTGATAGATTTAGTGCTGGTACATGGTGAGGCATGCTGGTATGGTGCACACTGTGATAGATTTAGTGCTGGTACATGGTGAGGCATGCTGGTATGGTGCACACTGTGATAGATTTAGTGCTGGTACATGGTGAGGCATGCTGGTATGGTGCACACTGTGATAGATTTAGTGCTGGTACATGGTGAGGCATGCTGGTATGGTGCACACTGTGATAGATTTAGTGCTGGTACATGGTGAGGCATGCTGGTATGGTGCACACTGTGATAGATTTAGTGCTGGTACATGGTGAGGCATGCTGGTATGGTGCACACTGTGATAGATTTAGTGCTGGTACATGGTGAGGCATGCTGGTATGGTGCACACTGTGATAGATTTAGTGCTGGTACATGGTGAGGCATGCTGGTATGGTGCACACTGTGATAGATTTAGTGCTGGTACATGGTGAGGCATGCTGGTATGGTGCACACTGTGATAGATTTAGTGCTGGTACATGGTGAGGCATGCTGGTATGGTGCACACTGTGATAGATTTAGTGCTGGTACATGGTGAGGCATGCTGGTATGGTGCACACTGTGATAGATTTAGTGCTGGTACATGGTGAGGCATGCTGGTATGGTGCACACTGTGATAGATTTAGTGCTGGTACATGGTGAGGCATGCTGGTATGGTGCACACTGTGATAGATTTAGTGCTGGTACATGGTGAGGCATGCTGGTATGGTGCACACTGTGATAGATTTAGTGCTGGTACATGGTGAGGCATGCTGGTATGGTGCACACTGTGATAGATTTAGTGCTGGTACATGGTGAGGCATGCTGGTATGGTGCACACTGTGATAGATTTAGTGCTGGTACATGGTGAGGCATGCTGGTATGGTGCACACTGTGATAGATTTAGTGCTGGTACATGGTGAGGCATGCTGGTATGGTGCACACTGTGATAGATTTAGTGCTGGTACATGGTGAGGCATGCTGGTATGGTGCACACTGTGATAGATTTAGTGCTGGTACATGGTGAGGCATGCTGGTATGGTGCACACTGTGATAGATTTAGTGCTGGTACATGGTGAGGCATGCTGGTATGGTGCACACTGTGATAGATTTAGTGCTGGTACATGGTGAGGCATGCTGGTATGGTGCACACTGTGATAGATTTAGTGCTGGTACATGGTGAGGCATGCTGGTATGGTGCACACTGTGATAGATTTAGTGCTGGTACATGGTGAGGCATGCTGGTATGGTGCACACTGTGATAGATTTAGTGCTGGTACATGGTGAGGCATGCTGGTATGGTGCACACTGTGATAGATTTAGTGCTGGTACATGGTGAGGCATGCTGGTATGGTGCACACTGTGATAGATTTAGTGCTGGTACATGGTGAGGCATGCTGGTATGGTGCACACTGTGATAGATTTAGTGCTGGTACATGGTGAGGCATGCTGGTATGGTGCACACTGTGATAGATTTAGTGCTGGTACATGGTGAGGCATGCTGGTATGGTGCACACTGTGATAGATTTAGTGCTGGTACATGGTGAGGCATGCTGGTATGGTGCACACTGTGATAGATTTAGTGCTGGTACATGGTGAGGCATGCTGGTATGGTGCACACTGTGATAGATTTAGTGCTGGTACATGGTGAGGCATGCTGGTATGGTGCACACTGTGATAGATTTAGTGCTGGTACATGGTGAGGCATGCTGGTATGGTGCACACTGTGATAGATTTAGTGCTGGTACATGGTGAGGCATGCTGGTATGGTGCACACTGTGATAGATTTAGTGCTGGTACATGGTGAGGCATGCTGGTATGGTGCACACTGTGATAGATTTAGTGCTGGTACATGGTGAGGCATGCTGGTATGGTGCACACTGTGATAGATTTAGTGCTGGTACATGGTGAGGCATGCTGGTATGGTGCACACTGTGATAGATTTAGTGCTGGTACATGGTGAGGCATGCTGGTATGGTGCACACTGTGATAGATTTAGTGCTGGTACATGGTGAGGCATGCTGGTATGGTGCACACTGTGATAGATTTAGTGCTGGTACATGGTGAGGCATGCTGGTATGGTGCACACTGTGATAGATTTAGTGCTGGTACATGGTGAGGCATGCTGGTATGGTGCACACTGTGATAGATTTAGTGCTGGTACATGGTGAGGCATGCTGGTATGGTGCACACTGTGATAGATTTAGTGCTGGTACATGGTGAGGCATGCTGGTATGGTGCACACTGTGATAGATTTAGTGCTGGTACATGGTGAGGCATGCTGGTATGGTGCACACTGTGATAGATTTAGTGCTGGTACATGGTGAGGCATGCTGGTATGGTGCACACTGTGATAGATTTAGTGCTGGTACATGGTGAGGCATGCTGGTATGGTGCACACTGTGATAGATTTAGTGCTGGTACATGGTGAGGCATGCTGGTATGGTGCACACTGTGATAGATTTAGTGCTGGTACATGGTGAGGCATGCTGGTATGGTGCACACTGTGATAGATTTAGTGCTGGTACATGGTGAGGCATGCTGGTATGGTGCACACTGTGATAGATTTAGTGCTGGTACATGGTGAGGCATGCTGGTATGGTGCACACTGTGATAGATTTAGTGCTGGTACATGGTGAGGCATGCTGGTATGGTGCACACTGTGATAGATTTAGTGCTGGTACATGGTGAGGCATGCTGGTATGGTGCACACTGTGATAGATTTAGTGCTGGTACATGGTGAGGCATGCTGGTATGGTGCACACTGTGATAGATTTAGTGCTGGTACATGGTGAGGCATGCTGGTATGGTGCACACTGTGATAGATTTAGTGCTGGTACATGGTGAGGCATGCTGGTATGGTGCACACTGTGATAGATTTAGTGCTGGTACATGGTGAGGCATGCTGGTATGGTGCACACTGTGATAGATTTAGTGCTGGTACATGGTGAGGCATGCTGGTATGGTGCACACTGTGATAGATTTAGTGCTGGTACATGGTGAGGCATGCTGGTATGGTGCACACTGTGATAGATTTAGTGCTGGTACATGGTGAGGCATGCTGGTATGGTGCACACTGTGATAGATTTAGTGCTGGTACATGGTGAGGCATGCTGGTATGGTGCACACTGTGATAGATTTAGTGCTGGTACATGGTGAGGCATGCTGGTATGGTGCACACTGTGATAGATTTAGTGCTGGTACATGGTGAGGCATGCTGGTATGGTGCACACTGTGATAGATTTAGTGCTGGTACATGGTGAGGCATGCTGGTATGGTGCACACTGTGATAGATTTAGTGCTGGTACATGGTGAGGCATGCTGGTATGGTGCACACTGTGATAGATTTAGTGCTGGTACATGGTGAGGCATGCTGGTATGGTGCACACTGTGATAGATTTAGTGCTGGTACATGGTGAGGCATGCTGGTATGGTGCACACTGTGATAGATTTAGTGCTGGTACATGGTGAGGCATGCTGGTATGGTGCACACTGTGATAGATTTAGTGCTGGTACATGGTGAGGCATTCTGGCATGCTGCACACCGTGCTCGATCTAGTGCTGGTACATGGTGACGTATGCTGGTATGGTGCACACTGTGATAGATTTAGTGCTGGTACATGGTGAGGCATGCTGGTATGGTGCACACTGTGATAGATTTAGTGCTGGTACATGGTGAGGCATGCTGGTATGGTGCACACTGTGATAGATTTAGTGCTGGTACATGGTGAGGCATGCTGGTATGGTGCACACTGTGATAGATTTAGTGCTGGTACATGGTGAGGCATGCTGGTATGGTGCACACTGTGATAGATTTAGTGCTGGTACATGGTGAGGCATGCTGGTATGGTGCACACTGTGATAGATTTAGTGCTGGTACATGGTGAGGCATGCTGGTATGGTGCACACTGTGATAGATTTAGTGCTGGTACATGGTGAGGCATGCTGGTATGGTGCACACTGTGATAGATTTAGTGCTGGTACATGGTGAGGCATGCTGGTATGGTGCACACTGTGATAGATTTAGTGCTGGTACATGGTGAGGCATGCTGGTATGGTGCACACTGTGATAGATTTAGTGCTGGTACATGGTGAGGCATGCTGGTATGGTGCACACTGTGATAGATTTAGTGCTGGTACATGGTGAGGCATGCTGGTATGGTGCACACTGTGATAGATTTAGTGCTGGTACATGGTGAGGCATGCTGGTATGGTGCACACTGTGATAGATTTAGTGCTGGTACATGGTGAGGCATGCTGGTATGGTGCACACTGTGATAGATTTAGTGCTGGTACATGGTGAGGCATGCTGGTATGGTGCACACTGTGATAGATTTAGTGCTGGTACATGGTGAGGCATGCTGGTATGGTGCACACTGTGATAGATTTAGTGCTGGTACATGGTGAGGCATGCTGGTATGGTGCACACTGTGATAGATTTAGTGCTGGTACATGGTGAGGCATGCTGGTATGGTGCACACTGTGATAGATTTAGTGCTGGTACATGGTGAGGCATGCTGGTATGGTGCACACTGTGATAGATTTAGTGCTGGTACATGGTGAGGCATGCTGGTATGGTGCACACTGTGATAGATTTAGTGCTGGTACATGGTGAGGCATGCTGGTATGGTGCACACTGTGATAGATTTAGTGCTGGTACATGGTGAGGCATGCTGGTATGGTGCACACTGTGATAGATTTAGTGCTGGTACATGGTGAGGCATGCTGGTATGGTGCACACTGTGATAGATTTAGTGCTGGTACATGGTGAGGCATGCTGGTATGGTGCACACTGTGATAGATTTAGTGCTGGTACATGGTGAGGCATGCTGGTATGGTGCACACTGTGATAGATTTAGTGCTGGTACATGGTGAGGCATGCTGGTATGGTGCACACTGTGATAGATTTAGTGCTGGTACATGGTGAGGCATGCTGGTATGGTGCACACTGTGATAGATTTAGTGCTGGTACATGGTGAGGCATGCTGGTATGGTGCACACTGTGATAGATTTAGTGCTGGTACATGGTGAGGCATGCTGGTATGGTGCACACTGTGATAGATTTAGTGCTGGTACATGGTGAGGCATGCTGGTATGGTGCACACTGTGATAGATTTAGTGCTGGTACATGGTGAGGCATGCTGGTATGGTGCACACTGTGATAGATTTAGTGCTGGTACATGGTGAGGCATGCTGGTATGGTGCACACTGTGATAGATTTAGTGCTGGTACATGGTGAGGCATGCTGGTATGGTGCACACTGTGATAGATTTAGTGCTGGTACATGGTGAGGCATGCTGGTATGGTGCACACTGTGATAGATTTAGTGCTGGTACATGGTGAGGCATGCTGGTATGGTGCACACTGTGATAGATTTAGTGCTGGTACATGGTGAGGCATGCTGGTATGGTGCACACTGTGATAGATTTAGTGCTGGTACATGGTGAGGCATGCTGGTATGGTGCACACTGTGATAGATTTAGTGCTGGTACATGGTGAGGCATGCTGGTATGGTGCACACTGTGATAGATTTAGTGCTGGTACATGGTGAGGCATGCTGGTATGGTGCACACTGTGATAGATTTAGTGCTGGTACATGGTGAGGCATGCTGGTATGGTGCACACTGTGATAGATTTAGTGCTGGTACATGGTGAGGCATGCTGGTATGGTGCACACTGTGATAGATTTAGTGCTGGTACATGGTGAGGCATGCTGGTATGGTGCACACTGTGATAGATTTAGTGCTGGTACATGGTGAGGCATGCTGGTATGGTGCACACTGTGATAGATTTAGTGCTGGTACATGGTGAGGCATGCTGGTATGGTGCACACTGTGATAGATTTAGTGCTGGTACATGGTGAGGCATGCTGGTATGGTGCACACTGTGATAGATTTAGTGCTGGTACATGGTGAGGCATGCTGGTATGGTGCACACTGTGATAGATTTAGTGCTGGTACATGGTGAGGCATGCTGGTATGGTGCACACTGTGATAGATTTAGTGCTGGTACATGGTGAGGCATGCTGGTATGGTGCACACTGTGATAGATTTAGTGCTGGTACATGGTGAGGCATGCTGGTATGGTGCACACTGTGATAGATTTAGTGCTGGTACATGGTGAGGCATGCTGGTATGGTGCACACTGTGATAGATTTAGTGCTGGTACATGGTGAGGCATGCTGGTATGGTGCACACTGTGATAGATTTAGTGCTGGTACATGGTGAGGCATGCTGGTATGGTGCACACTGTGATAGATTTAGTGCTGGTACATGGTGAGGCATGCTGGTATGGTGCACACTGTGATAGATTTAGTGCTGGTACATGGTGAGGCATGCTGGTATGGTGCACACTGTGATAGATTTAGTGCTGGTACATGGTGAGGCATGCTGGTATGGTGCACACTGTGATAGATTTAGTGCTGGTACATGGTGAGGTATGCTGGTATGGTGCACACTGTGATAGATTTAGTGCTGGTACATGGTGAGGCATGCTGGTATGGTGCACACTGTGATAGATTTAGTGCTGGTACATGGTGAGGCATGCTGGTATGGTGCACACTGTGATAGATTTAGTGCTGGTACATGGTGAGGCATGCTGGTATGGTGCACACTGTGATAGATTTAGTGCTGGTACATGGTGAGGCATGCTGGTATGGTGCACACTGTGATAGATTTAGTGCTGGTACATGGTGAGGCATGCTGGTATGGTGCACACTGTGATAGATTTAGTGCTGGTACATGGTGAGGCATGCTGGTATGGTGCACACTGTGATAGATTTAGTGCTGGTACATGGTGAGGCATGCTGGTATGGTGCACACTGTGATAGATTTAGTGCTGGTACATGGTGAGGCATGCTGGTATGGTGCACACTGTGATAGATTTAGTGCTGGTACATGGTGAGGCATGCTGGTATGGTGCACACTGTGATAGATTTAGTGCTGGTACATGGTGAGGCATGCTGGTATGGTGCACACTGTGATAGATTTAGTGCTGGTACATGGTGAGGCATGCTGGTATGGTGCACACTGTGATAGATTTAGTGCTGGTACATGGTGAGGCATGCTGGTATGGTGCACACTGTGATAGATTTAGTGCTGGTACATGGTGAGGCATGCTGGTATGGTGCACACTGTGATAGATTTAGTGCTGGTACATGGTGAGGCATGCTGGTATGGTGCACACTGTGATAGATTTAGTGCTGGTACATGGTGAGGCATGCTGGTATGGTGCACACTGTGATAGATTTAGTGCTGGTACATGGTGAGGCATGCTGGTATGGTGCACACTGTGATAGATTTAGTGCTGGTACATGGTGAGGCATGCTGGTATGGTGCACACTGTGATAGATTTAGTGCTGGTACATGGTGAGGCATGCTGGTATGGTGCACACTGTGATAGATTTAGTGCTGGTACATGGTGAGGCATGCTGGTATGGTGCACACTGTGATAGATTTAGTGCTGGTACATGGTGAGGCATGCTGGTATGGTGCACACTGTGATAGATTTAGTGCTGGTACATGGTGAGGCATGCTGGTATGGTGCACACTGTGATAGATTTAGTGCTGGTACATGGTGAGGCATGCTGGTATGGTGCACACTGTGATAGATTTAGTGCTGGTACATGGTGAGGCATGCTGGTATGGTGCACACTGTGATAGATTTAGTGCTGGTACATGGTGAGGCATGCTGGTATGGTGCACACTGTGATAGATTTAGTGCTGGTACATGGTGAGGCATGCTGGTATGGTGCACACTGTGATAGATTTAGTGCTGGTACATGGTGAGGCATGCTGGTATGGTGCACACTGTGATAGATTTAGTGCTGGTACATGGTGAGGCATGCTGGTATGGTGCACACTGTGATAGATTTAGTGCTGGTACATGGTGAGGCATGCTGGTATGGTGCACACTGTGATAGATTTAGTGCTGGTACATGGTGAGGCATGCTGGTATGGTGCACACTGTGATAGATTTAGTGCTGGTACATGGTGAGGCATGCTGGTATGGTGCACACTGTGATAGATTTAGTGCTGGTACATGGTGAGGCATGCTGGTATGGTGCACACTGTGATAGATTTAGTGCTGGTACATGGTGAGGCATGCTGGTATGGTGCACACTGTGATAGATTTAGTGCTGGTACATGGTGAGGCATGCTGGTATGGTGCACACTGTGATAGATTTAGTGCTGGTACATGGTGAGGCATGCTGGTATGGTGCACACTGTGATAGATTTAGTGCTGGTACATGGTGAGGCATGCTGGTATGGTGCACACTGTGATAGATTTAGTGCTGGTACATGGTGAGGCATGCTGGTATGGTGCACACTGTGATAGATTTAGTGCTGGTACATGGTGAGGCATGCTGGTATGGTGCACACTGTGATAGATTTAGTGCTGGTACATGGTGAGGCATGCTGGTATGGTGCACACTGTGATAGATTTAGTGCTGGTACATGGTGAGGCATGCTGGTATGGTGCACACTGTGATAGATTTAGTGCTGGTACATGGTGAGGCATGCTGGTATGGTGCACACTGTGATAGATTTAGTGCTGGTACATGGTGAGGCATGCTGGTATGGTGCACACTGTGATAGATTTAGTGCTGGTACATGGTGAGGCATGCTGGTATGGTGCACACTGTGATAGATTTAGTGCTGGTACATGGTGAGGCATGCTGGTATGGTGCACACTGTGATAGATTTAGTGCTGGTACATGGTGAGGCATGCTGGTATGGTGCACACTGTGATAGATTTAGTGCTGGTACATGGTGAGGCATGCTGGTATGGTGCACACTGTGATAGATTTAGTGCTGGTACATGGTGAGGCATGCTGGTATGGTGCACACTGTGATAGATTTAGTGCTGGTACATGGTGAGGCATGCTGGTATGGTGCACACTGTGATAGATTTAGTGCTGGTACATGGTGAGGCATGCTGGTATGGTGCACACTGTGATAGATTTAGTGCTGGTACATGGTGAGGCATGCTGGTATGGTGCACACTGTGATAGATTTAGTGCTGGTACATGGTGAGGCATGCTGGTATGGTGCACACTGTGATAGATTTAGTGCTGGTACATGGTGAGGCATGCTGGTATGGTGCACACTGTGATAGATTTAGTGCTGGTACATGGTGAGGCATGCTGGTATGGTGCACACTGTGATAGATTTAGTGCTGGTACATGGTGAGGCATGCTGGTATGGTGCACACTGTGATAGATTTAGTGCTGGTACATGGTGAGGCATGCTGGTATGGTGCACACTGTGATAGATTTAGTGCTGGTACATGGTGAGGCATGCTGGTATGGTGCACACTGTGATAGATTTAGTGCTGGTACATGGTGAGGCATGCTGGTATGGTGCACACTGTGATAGATTTAGTGCTGGTACATGGTGAGGCATGCTGGTATGGTGCACACTGTGATAGATTTAGTGCTGGTACATGGTGAGGCATGCTGGTATGGTGCACACTGTGATAGATTTAGTGCTGGTACATGGTGAGGCATGCTGGTATGGTGCACACTGTGATAGATTTAGTGCTGGTACATGGTGAGGCATGCTGGTATGGTGCACACTGTGATAGATTTAGTGCTGGTACATGGTGAGGCATGCTGGTATGGTGCACACTGTGATAGATTTAGTGCTGGTACATGGTGAGGCATGCTGGTATGGTGCACACTGTGATAGATTTAGTGCTGGTACATGGTGAGGCATGCTGGTATGGTGCACACTGTGATAGATTTAGTGCTGGTACATGGTGAGGCATGCTGGTATGGTGCACACTGTGATAGATTTAGTGCTGGTACATGGTGAGGCATGCTGGTATGGTGCACACTGTGATAGATTTAGTGCTGGTACATGGTGAGGCATGCTGGTATGGTGCACACTGTGATAGATTTAGTGCTGGTACATGGTGAGGCATGCTGGTATGGTGCACACTGTGATAGATTTAGTGCTGGTACATGGTGAGGCATGCTGGTATGGTGCACACTGTGATAGATTTAGTGCTGGTACATGGTGAGGCATGCTGGTATGGTGCACACTGTGATAGATTTAGTGCTGGTACATGGTGAGGCATGCTGGTATGGTGCACACTGTGATAGATTTAGTGCTGGTACATGGTGAGGCATGCTGGTATGGTGCACACTGTGATAGATTTAGTGCTGGTACATGGTGAGGCATGCTGGTATGGTGCACACTGTGATAGATTTAGTGCTGGTACATGGTGAGGCATGCTGGTATGGTGCACACTGTGATAGATTTAGTGCTGGTACATGGTGAGGCATGCTGGTATGGTGCACACTGTGATAGATTTAGTGCTGGTACATGGTGAGGCATGCTGGTATGGTGCACACTGTGATAGATTTAGTGCTGGTACATGGTGAGGCATGCTGGTATGGTGCACACTGTGATAGATTTAGTGCTGGTACATGGTGAGGCATGCTGGTATGGTGCACACTGTGATAGATTTAGTGCTGGTACATGGTGAGGCATGCTGGTATGGTGCACACTGTGATAGATTTAGTGCTGGTACATGGTGAGGCATGCTGGTATGGTGCACACTGTGATAGATTTAGTGCTGGTACATGGTGAGGCATGCTGGTATGGTGCACACTGTGATAGATTTAGTGCTGGTACATGGTGAGGCATGCTGGTATGGTGCACACTGTGATAGATTTAGTGCTGGTACATGGTGAGGCATGCTGGTATGGTGCACACTGTGATAGATTTAGTGCTGGTACATGGTGAGGCATGCTGGTATGGTGCACACTGTGATAGATTTAGTGCTGGTACATGGTGAGGCATGCTGGTATGGTGCACACTGTGATAGATTTAGTGCTGGTACATGGTGAGGCATGCTGGTATGGTGCACACTGTGATAGATTTAGTGCTGGTACATGGTGAGGCATGCTGGTATGGTGCACACTGTGATAGATTTAGTGCTGGTACATGGTGAGGCATGCTGGTATGGTGCACACTGTGATAGATTTAGTGCTGGTACATGGTGAGGCATGCTGGTATGGTGCACACTGTGATAGATTTAGTGCTGGTACATGGTGAGGCATGCTGGTATGGTGCACACTGTGATAGATTTAGTGCTGGTACATGGTGAGGCATGCTGGTATGGTGCACACTGTGATAGATTTAGTGCTGGTACATGGTGAGGCATGCTGGTATGGTGCACACTGTGATAGATTTAGTGCTGGTACATGGTGAGGCATGCTGGTATGGTGCACACTGTGATAGATTTAGTGCTGGTACATGGTGAGGCATGCTGGTATGGTGCACACTGTGATAGATTTAGTGCTGGTACATGGTGAGGCATGCTGGTATGGTGCACACTGTGATAGATTTAGTGCTGGTACATGGTGAGGCATGCTGGTATGGTGCACACTGTGATAGATTTAGTGCTGGTACATGGTGAGGCATGCTGGTATGGTGCACACTGTGATAGATTTAGTGCTGGTACATGGTGAGGCATGCTGGTATGGTGCACACTGTGATAGATTTAGTGCTGGTACATGGTGAGGCATGCTGGTATGGTGCACACTGTGATAGATTTAGTGCTGGTACATGGTGAGGCATGCTGGTATGGTGCACACTGTGATAGATTTAGTGCTGGTACATGGTGAGGCATGCTGGTATGGTGCACACTGTGATAGATTTAGTGCTGGTACATGGTGAGGCATGCTGGTATGGTGCACACTGTGATAGATTTAGTGCTGGTACATGGTGAGGCATGCTGGTATGGTGCACACTGTGATAGATTTAGTGCTGGTACATGGTGAGGCATGCTGGTATGGTGCACACTGTGATAGATTTAGTGCTGGTACATGGTGAGGCATGCTGGTATGGTGCACACTGTGATAGATTTAGTGCTGGTACATGGTGAGGCATGCTGGTATGGTGCACACTGTGATAGATTTAGTGCTGGTACATGGTGAGGCATGCTGGTATGGTGCACACTGTGATAGATTTAGTGCTGGTACATGGTGAGGCATGCTGGTATGGAGCACACTGTGATAGATTTAGTGCTGGTACATGGTGAGGCATGCTGGTATGGTGCACACTGTGATAGATTTAGTGCTGGTACATGGTGAGGCATGCTGGGATGGTGCACAATGTGATAGATTTAGTGCTGGTACATGGTGAGGCATGCTGGTATGGTGCACACTGTGATAGATTTAGTGCTGGTACATGGTGAGGCATGCTGGTATGGAGCACACTGTGATAGATTTAGTGCTGGTACATGGTGAGGCATGCTGGTATGGTGCACAATGTGATAGATTTAGTGCTGGTACATGGTGAGGCATGCTGGTATGGTGCACACTGTGATAGATTTAGTGCTGGTACATGGTGAGGCATGCTGGTATGGTGCACACTGTGATAGATTTAGTGCTGGTACATGGTGAGGCATGCTGGTATGGTGCACACTGTGATAGATTTAGTGCTGGTACATGGTGAGGCATGCTGGTATGGTGCACACTGTGATAGATTTAGTGCTGGTACATGGTGAGGCATGCTGGTATGGTGCACACTGTGATAGATTTAGTGCTGGTACATGGTGAGGCATGCTGGTATGGTGCACACTGTGATAGATTTAGTGCTGGTACATGGTGAGGCATGCTGGTATGGTGCACACTGTGATAGATTTAGTGCTGGTACATGGTGAGGCATGCTGGTATGGTGCACACTGTGATAGATTTAGTGCTGGTACATGGTGAGGCATGCTGGTATGGTGCACACTGTGATAGATTTAGTGCTGGTACATGGTGAGGCATGCTGGTATGGTGCACACTGTGATAGATTTAGTGCTGGTACATGGTGAGGCATGCTGGTATGGTGCACACTGTGATAGATTTAGTGCTGGTACATGGTGAGGCATGCTGGTATGGTGCACACTGTGATAGATTTAGTGCTGGTACATGGTGAGGCATGCTGGTATGGTGCACACTGTGATAGATTTAGTGCTGGTACATGGTGAGGCATGCTGGTATGGTGCACACTGTGATAGATTTAGTGCTGGTACATGGTGAGGCATGCTGGTATGGTGCACACTGTGATAGATTTAGTGCTGGTACATGGTGAGGCATGCTGGTATGGTGCACACTGTGATAGATTTAGTGCTGGTACATGGTGAGGCATGCTGGTATGGTGCACACTGTGATAGATTTAGTGCTGGTACATGGTGAGGCATGCTGGTATGGTGCACACTGTGATAGATTTAGTGCTGGTACATGGTGAGGCATGCTGGTATGGTGCACACTGTGATAGATTTAGTGCTGGTACATGGTGAGGCATGCTGGTATGGTGCACACTGTGATAGATTTAGTGCTGGTACATGGTGAGGCATGCTGGTATGGAGCACACTGTGATAGATTTAGTGCTGGTACATGGTGAGGCATGCTGGTATGGTGCACACTGTGATAGATTTAGTGCTGGTACATGGTGAGGCATGCTGGTATGGTGCACACTGTGATAGATTTAGTGCTGGTACATGGTGAGGCATGCTGGTATGGTGCACACTGTGATAGATTTAGTGCTGGTACATGGTGAGGCATGCTGGTATGGTGCACACTGTGATAGATTTAGTGCTGGTACATGGTGAGGCATGCTGGTATGGTGCACACTGTGATAGATTTAGTGTTGGTACATGGTAAGGCATGCTGGTATGGTGAACACTGTGATAGATTTAGTGCTGGTACATGGTGAGGCATGCTGGTATGGTGCACACTGTGATAGATTTAGTGCTGGTACATGGTAAGGCATGCTGGTATGGTGTACACTGTGATAGATTTAGTGCTGGTACATGGTGAGGCATGCTGGTATGGTGCACACTGTGATAGATTTAGTGCTGGTACATGGTGAGGCATGCTGGTATGGAGCACACTGTGATAGATTTAGTGCTGGTACATGGTGAGGCATGCTGGTATGGTGCACACTGTGATAGATTTAGTGCTGGTACATGGTGAGGCATGCTGGTATGGTGCACAATGTGATAGATTTAGTGCTGGTACATGGTGAGGTATGGTGGTGTAGTGCACACTGTGATAGATTTAGTGCTGGCATATGGTGAGGCATGCTGGTATGGTACACACTGTGATAGATTTAATGCTGGTATGGTGAGGGGGACTGAAGTAGCTCTTTTACTCTGCTCAGGGGATGGGAAACACAGTGATAAAAGCTACACCTGTTCTACATTTTGTGCATTCAGTTTTCAGATATTTGTTGCCAATATAGGTCTTGTTGATGCCAACTATTAATCAGCTCCTTCTACTCCTTTTTCTGACATATACATTAATTCAGGGCTAGTTAGGAATACCTGCAGCCCACTGTATATAGTGTTAGGAACATCATAAGCATTCTGGTGCTGAAATGGTAGCCCTTTACTTCTAGTATTCTGACATTTATGTGATCCAAGGACATGTACCTTCATAGTACTTTAATTATTATGTGATCCAAGGACATGTACCTTCATAGTGCTTTAATTATTATGTGATCCAAGGACATGTACCTTCATAGTGCTTTAATTATTATGTGATCCAAGGACATGTACCTTCATAGTACTTTAATTATTATGTGATCCAAGGACATGTACCTTCATAGTACTTTAATTATTATGTGATCCAAGGACATGTACCTTCATAGTGCTTTAATTATTATGTTATCCAAATACATGTGCCCTTCATAGTGCTTTAATTATTATGTGATCCAAGGACATGTACCTTCATAGTACTTTAATTATTATGTGATCCAAGGACATGTACCTTCATAGTGCTTTAATTATTATGTGATCCAAGGACATGTACCTTCATAGTGCTTTAATTATTATGTGATCCAAGGACATGTACCTTCATATTGCTTTAATTATTACGTGATCCAAGGACATGTACCTTCATAGTGCTTTAATTATTATGTGATCCAAGGACATGTACCTTCATAGTGCTTTAATTATTATGTGATCCAAGGACATGTACCTTCATAGTGCTTTAATTATTATGTGATCCAAGGACATGTACCTTCATAGTGCTTTAATTATTATGTGATCCAAGGACATGTACCTTCATAGTGCTTTAATTATTACGTGATCCAAGGACATGTACCTTCATAGTGCTTTAATTATTATGTGATCCAAGGACATGTACCTTCATAGTGCTTTAATTATTATGTGATCCAAGGACATGTACCCTTCATAGTGCTTTAATTATTATGTGATCCAAGGACATGTACCTTCATAGTGCTTTAATTATTATGTGATCCAAGGACATGTACCTTCATAGTACTTTAATTATTATGTGATCCAAGGACATGTACCTTCATAGTGCTTTAATTATTATGTGATCCAAGGACATGTACCTTCATAGTGCTTTAATTATTATGTGATCCAAGGACATGTACCTTCATAGTGCTTTAATTATTATGTGATCCAAGGACATGTACCTTCATAGTGCTTTAATTATTATGTGATCCAAGGACATGTACCTTCATAGTGCTTTTAATTATTATGTGATCCAAGGACATGTACCTTCATAGTGCTTTAATTATTATCCTTCATAGTGCTTTAATTATTATGTGATCCAAGGACATGTACCTTCATAGTGCTTTAATTATTATGTGATCCAAGGACATGTACCTTCATAGTGCTTTAATTATTATGTGATCCAAGGACATGTACCTTCATAGTGCTTTAATTATTATGTGATCCAAGGACATGTACCTTCATAGTGCTTTAATTATTATGTGATCCAAGGACATGTACCTTCATAGTGCTTTAATTATTATGTGATCCAAGGACATGTACCTTCATAGTGCTTTAATTATTATGTGATCCAAGGACATGTACCTTCATAGTGCTTTAATTATTATGTGATCCAAGGACATGTACCTTCATAGTGCTTTAATTATTATGTGATCCAAGGACATGTACCTTCATAGTGCTTTAATTATTATGTGATCCAAGGACATGTACCTTCATAGTGCTTTAATTATTATGTGATCAGGACATGTACCTTCATAGTGCTTTAATTATTATGTGATCCAAGGACATGTACCTTCATAGTGCTTTAATTATTATGTGATCCAAGGACATGTACCTTCATAGTGCTTTAATTATTATGTGATCCAAGGACATGTACCTTCATAGTGCTTTAATTATTATGTTATCCAAATACATGTGCCCTTCATAGTGCTTTAATTATTATGTGATCCCATAGTGCTTTAATTATTATGTGATCCAAGGACATGTACCTTCATAGTGCTTTAATTATTATGTGATCCAAGGACATGTACCTTCATAGTGCTTTAATTATTATGTGATCCAAGGACATGTACCTTCATAGTGCTTTAATTATTATGTGATCCAAGGACATGTACCTTCATAGTGCTTTAATTATTATGTGATCCAAGGACATGTACCTTCATAGTGCTTTAATTATTATGTGATCCAAGGACATGTACCCTTCATAGTGCTTTAATTATTATGTGATCCAAGGACACATGTACCTTCATAGTGCTTTAATTATTATGTGATCCAAGGACATGTACCTTCATAGTGCTTTAATTATTATGTGATCCAAGGACATGTACCTTCATAGTGCTTTAATTATTATGTGATCCAAGGACATGTACCTTCATAGTGCTTTAATTATTATGTGATCCAAGGACATGTACCTTCATAGTGCTTTAATTATTATGTGATCCAAGGACATGTACCTTCATAGTGCTTTAATTATTATGTGATCCAAGGACATGTACCTTCATAGTGCTTTAATTATTATGTGATCCAAGGACATGTACCTTCATAGTGCTTTAATTATTATGTGATCCAAGGACATGTACCTTCATAGTGCTTTAATTATTATGTGATCCAAGGACATGTACCTTCATAGTGCTTTAATTATTATGTGATCCAAGGACATGTACCTTCATAGTGCTTTAATTATTATGTGATCCAAGGACATGTACCTTCATAGTGCTTTAATTATTATGTGATCCAAGGACATGTACCTTCATAGTGCTTTAGGACATGTACCTTCATAGTGCTTTAATTATTATGTGATCCAAGGACATGTACCTCATAGTGCTTTAATTATTATGTGATCCAAGGACATGTACCTTCATAGTGCTTTAATTATTATGTGATCCAAGGACATGTACCTTCATAGTACTTTAATTATTATGTGATCCAAGGACATGTACCCTTCATAGTGCTTTAATTATTATGTGATCCAAGGACATGTACCTTCATAGTGCTTTAATTATTATGTGATCCAAGGACATGTACCTTCATAGTGCTTTAATTATTATGTGATCCAAGGACATGTACCCTTCATAGTACTTTAATTATTATGTGATCCAAGGACATGTACCTTCATAGTACTTTAATTATTATGTGATCCAAGGACATGCACCTTCATAGTGCTTTAATTATTATGTGATCCAAGGACATGCACCTTCATAGTGCTTTAATTATTATGTGATCCAAGGACATGTACCTTCATAGTACTTTAATTATTATGTGATCCAAGGACATGCACCTTCATAGTACTTTAATTATTATGTGATCCAAGGACATGTACCTTCATAGTGCTTTAATTATTATGTGATCCAAGGACATGTACCTTCATAGTGCTTTAATTATTATGTGATCCAAGGACATGTACCTTCATAGTGCTTTAATTATTATGTGATCCAAGGACATGTACCTTCATAGTACTTTAATTATTATGTGATCCAAGGACATGTGTCCTTCATAGTGCTTTAATTATTATGTGATCCAAGGACATGCACCTTCATAGTACTTTAATTATTATGTGATCCAAGGACATGTACCTTCATAGTACTTTAATTATTATGTGATCCAAGGACATGCACCTTCATAGTGCTTTAATTATTATGTGATCCAAGGACATGTACCTTCATAGTACTTTAATTATTATGTGATCCAAGGACATGTACCCTTCATAGTGCTTTAATTATTATGTGATCCAAGGACATGTACCCTTCATAGTACTTTAATTATTATGTGATCCAAGGACATGTACCTTCATAGTACTTTAATTATTATGTGATCCAAGGACATGCACCTTCATAGTGCTTTAATTATTATGTGATCCAAGGACATGCACCTTCATAGTGCTTTAATTATTATGTGATCCAAGGACATGTACCTTCATAGTGCTTTAATTATTATGTGATCCAAGGACATGTACCTTCATAGTGCTTTAATTATTATGTGATCCAAGGACATGTACCTTCATAGTGCTTTAATTATTATGTGATCCAAGGACATGTACCTTCATAGTGCTTTAATTATTATGTGATCCAAGGACATGTACCTTCATAGTGCTTTAATTATTATGTGATCCAAGGACATGTACCTTCATAGTACTTTAATTATTATGTGATCCAAGGACATGTACCTTCATAGTGCTTTAATTATTATGTGATCCAAGGACATGTACCTTCATAGTACTTTAATTATTATGTGATCCAAGGACATGCACCTTCATAGTGCTTTAATTATTACGTGATCCAAGGACATGTGCCCTTCATGTTGCTTTAATTATTTGGATCTGAGGCTACTTTTTCATCAAACTAACCTCCCTTCCACACTTTGGCCATGGTGTGATACATGGGAACTTATCTTCTGATGATGTAATACACCATTGGTGCCAGTATAGTACCCCTGTGGTTAAGACATCTGCCTCACCATCACTGTGTGAGGCTTCCTTGCTGACCGTCAGTCACAGTCTGTGTGGAGTTTTGCATGTTTTCCTCATGTCTTTTTGTGTTTTCTCTGGCTACTGTAATTTCCTCTCAAACACTAAAAACAAACTGGTTGACTGACCACACCAAATTGTTTGATATATGTATATATATATATATATATATTTTTTTTTTTTCTTTCTTTCATTTACCCTAGTTCTTGTGGCTCACCTTGGGGGGGGGGGGGGGGGAATGGTCAGATAAATATATGAACGTTTTCCACTACACCTCCCTCCAGCCACCCACAAGTAATGACATTTTGGTAAGGGGCACAATTCTCTATTGATTTTTAGAGCCAGCTGACAAGTGA
Source organism: Protopterus annectens (assembly GCF_019279795.1). Lineage (NCBI taxonomy): Eukaryota > Metazoa > Chordata > Ceratodontiformes > Protopteridae > Protopterus > Protopterus annectens. The sequence goes on along the minus strand of NC_056749.1, from coordinate 13,180,421 downwards.
ACAGTAAACAGTGGGACTATATCCAGTAATATACACATCGTTCACTTATTATTATTCAGTGGGAGTATATCCAGTAATATGCACATCGTTCACTTATTATTATTCAGTGGGAGTATATCCAGTTATATACAAATTGTTCACTTATTATTACTCAGTGGGAGTATATCCAGTAATATACAAATCGTTCACTTATTATTGCTCAGTGGGAGTATATCCAGTTATATACAAATTGTTCACTTATTATTACTCAGTGGGAGTATATCCAGTAATATACATATTGTTCACTTATTATTACTGAGTGGGAGTATATCCAGTAATATACATATTGTTCACTTATTATTACTGAGTGGGAGTATATCCAGTAATATACATATCGTTCACTTATTATTACTGAGTGGGAGTATATCCAGTAATATACATATCGTTCACTTATTATTGCTCAGTGGGAGTATATCCAGTAGTATACACATCATTCACTTATTACTCAGTGGGAGTATATCCAGTAATATACATATTGTTCACTTATTATTACTGAGTGGAAGTATATCCAGTAATATACATATCGTTCACTTATTATTACTCAGTGGGAGTATATCCAGTAATATACACATTGTTCACTTATTACTCAGTGGGAGTATATCCAGTAATATACACATTGTTCACGTATTATTACTCAGTGGGAGTATATCCAGTAATATACATATCGTTCACTCATTATTACTCAGTGGGAGTATATCCAGTAATATGCACATTGTTCATTTATTATTACTCAGCAGTGCAGTGATGCAGTCCCTGCATTCACTACAGAACAGCTGCCTAACTGCAGCTCAGTGCTACACCTTGCCCTTGCCCTAGTAAAGTACACTGGTTCCTAACACCACGCCCACACTCAGGTCATGGCTGTCTTAGGCAGCCATTTGTTTTCCACCACTAGACTGGCTGTCAGCTCCCACTTTACCCGCAGTGCCTTGTTTCTGTGGCCAAGAATGGCATTGTAACAGCTGGTTGCGCATTAACCACAGAGAACCTTTTGTTTTCACAGAATTCATTGCATGATAAAATTGTTCACAGAATTAAAAGTACAATGTGACAAGATAAACTGATATGTAGTACAGACTTAAATAAGTGACCAGCAGAAATTTGTCTGCAGAGAATATGATTACTAAATGAAAACACCTTTTAAAATGTGAGTGCTTCTTTGTAGCCTTATACAGTAAATTGATATGAGAAATCAAAATAAACTGAAAAGCCTTTATATTTCCTATATCTGTATGTATTAATAGTCACCAACAATATGATCTTTTAGTCAGCCATATATAATTGCTCCTGTTAAGAGTTCATTATCACTGTCAGTCACTGCCTGCCTCCTTTCTTGCATCAACTCCACCTGAAACATCAGATGCATGTTTTAAGATGTGCACAGCAACATGATTTATATTACTACACAGAGAGTATTGGCCTTCAAGTCCAGATGTCATGTCTGTGTGGTCACAGCTGCCACTTCATAAATTTCACTTCAGTTACCTCCCTTCCTCTCTGATGTAATGCTGAATGACCACAACCAGGGCCTCTCAGTAATGGTATGGAACTGTGCTCTGACCTAATTTTGAATGACCACAGCTAGGGCCTTTCACTAATGGTGTGGAACTGTGCTTTGACCTAATGCTGAATGACCACAGCCAGGACCTCTCAGTAATGGTGTGAAACTCTGCTCTGACCTAATGCTGAATGACCATAGCCAGGACCTCTCAGTAATGGTGTGGAACTCTGCTCTGACCTAATGCTGAATGACCACAGACAGGGCCTCTCAGTTATGGTGAGAATCTGTGCTCTGACCTAATGCTGAATGACTACAGCCAGAGCCCCTCAGTAATCGTGTGAAACTGCGCTCTGAACTAATGCTGAATGACCACAGCCAGGGGCTTTCAGTAATGGTGTGGAACTCTGCTCTGACCTAATGCTGAATTACCACAGCCAGGGCCTTTCAGTAATGGTGTGGAACTCTGCTCTGACCTAATGCTGAATTACCATAGCCAGGGCCTTTCAGTAATGGTGTGGAATTCTGGTCTGACCTAATGCTGAATGACCACAGACATGGCCTCTCAGTTATGGTGTGAATCTGTGCTCTGCCTAATGCTGAATGACCACAGCCAGGGCCTTTCAGTAATTTTGTGGATCTCTGCTCTGACCTAATGCTGAATGACCACAGCCAGGGCCTCTCAGTAATGGTATGGAACTCTGCTCTGACCTAATGCTGAATGACCACAGCCAGGGCCTCTCAGTTATTGTGTGGAACTCTGCTCTGACCTAATGCTGAATGACCACAGCCAGGTTCATTCAGTAATGGTGTGGAACTCTGCTCTGACCTAATGCTGAATAACCACAGCCAAGGCCTCACAGTTATGGTGTGGAACTCTGCTCTGACCTAATGCTGAATGACCACAGCCAGGGACTCTCAGTAATGGTGTGGAACTCTGCTCTGACCTAATGCTGAATGACCACAGCCAGGGCCTCTCAGTAATGGTGTGGAACTGTGCTCTGACCTAATGTTGAATGTCCACAGTCAGGACATCTCACTAATGGTGTGTACCTGTGCTCTGACCTAATGCTGAATGACCACAACTAGGGCCTCTCAGTAATAGTGTGGAACTCTCCTCTGACCTAGTGTTGAATGACCACAGCCAGGGCCTCTCAGTAATCATGTGAAACTGTGCTCTGACCTAATGCTGAATGACCACAGCCAGTGCTTCTTGGTAATGGTGTGGAACTTTGCTCTGACCTAATGCTGAATGACCACAGCCAGGGCCTCTCAGTAATGGTGTGGAACTGTGCTCTGACCTAATGCTGAATGCCCATAGCCAGGGCCTCTCAGTAATGGTGTTTAACTGTGCTCTGACCTAATGCTGAATGACCACAGCCAGGGCCTGTCAGTAATGGTGTGGAACTCTGCTCTGACCTAATGCTGAATGACCACAGCCAGGCCGTCTCAGTATTGGTGTGGACCTCTGCTCTGACCTAATGCTGAATGACCACAGCCAGGATCTCTCAGTAATGGTGTGGAACTGTGCTCTGACCTAATGCTGAATGACCACAGCCAAGGCCTCTCAGTAATGGTGTGGAACTCTGCTCTGACCTAATAATGAATTACCACTGCCAGGGCCTGTCAATAATGGTGTGGAACTCTGCTCTGACCTAATGCTGAATGACCACAGCCAGAGCCTGTCACTAATGGTGTGGAACTGTGCTCTGACCTAATGCTGAATGACCACAGCCAGTGCCTCTCAATTATGGTGTGGAACTCTGCTTTTCATGTTTTAGCATTTTTCTCATATTTCTCATCCTGCCAATAATGTTGTGAATGGTGACCTTGAAATTGTCTGCAAGAGTGCAACTGATATAGCCTTCTGTAGGATCACATTTGCTAAACTATTGAACTGTTTAATACTGGATGTTGTATCATTCAGCACAAACATGGGATTTATGCCATGGTTGAAGGTGAGTTGTGATTAGAACTTTGAGAACTGTAGGGGGATAGTCTTTGTAAGTTTATGGTGACATTCCTTCCTATTAGATGTCACTGACAGTGATTTGTGCACTTGTCAGGGTTATAATTTTAGGCAGGAGGTAAAACCCTGAAAGCATCATGGATTGCCATATATATATATATATATATATATATATATATATATATATATATATATATATATATATATATAACATTCGTGTACTAGCATGGCACCGGAGATGGGTGTGCGCTGTTGAACTAGCTGGTCCTGTGGAGATTTCAGCACACTGGTAACCACTTCCTTTTCAAAAGCATTCGATGCTCAGAATGAGAATCAATGACCTGTTATGAATGCCTTTTCCAGATTTCAAACGTTGATGATGATGATGATGCTGTAATTAAAGAACAACAAACATCCTGAGAACTGCTATTCACTAAATGTGCAGTGAATGCGATCATCTGCAGAAATAATTATTTTTGCCTGTAACCCTGCTCTTCAAATTGTACAGCTGTTGGCTCATTGCATCTCAAGCTAATAAATCCTGCCCTGCATGACAGTATCTTTCCTGCATGCTAAACTGTTACATCAGTTCCATTTAGCGCAGCCAGATTATATATATATATATATATATATATATAAAGCCCAGTCCCTGTAGGACCACAACCCATGCATTCTCTACAGTAAAAGACATAAACTAGTAAAGAAAGGGACAGATGGAATAAAAGCCAGGGTTACACATATAGCAGGTTCCTAGATTGAAATGACAGATTTCTGCTGTCTGTGGCTCCCTGCTGTCATATTAATCGAATGCATGCAGATGAATTCCCCTCACCTGCTACCAGAATCAGTAATTGACAAACAAATAGACATAGGAAAGATCCTACCTGCTGCTGAAGAGGCCTCACTTTCAGCTCATATGCATCCCAGTCAAAGCCTTGGAAGGACCTTCCAGATGAATGCTTCTGGATCTTCCTTTCCAGATCCTTGTTTTTCTCTTCCAAGGAACGAACCTTATCAAGGTAATTAGCAAGACGGTTGTTCAGGTGATGCATTGTTTCTTTCTCGTTGTTTCCTATGTCAGCAGCAGACCCACTGCCTGGGAGGGTCAGACCACCACCAAAGCCATCGAGCACTTGACAGAACTGCAGCAGGGATTTTGTGGGCTGGACTCTGTAAATGGTGGCAGAACTAAATGCTGTAGGAGATCTCCTGGAAATACCGATGGGAGAATGCACGGATGCACTGGTGAAGGACTTGGGCACAGATGACACACCACGGCTGTAAGAAAGCTGATTCATTGTGTTGACTGAAGGAAATGACTTTCTTTTTGTGGTACTAAAAGCCAAATGGGATATTTTCTTAATAAAGTAGTATTTTTGAGTCCCAGGAGTAGCTGATGTGATGGAGATTATGGAATGATGTGCAACCTCTTATATACCCCTCCCTGGGCCTGTGGGTGGCTATGCTCCCTCCTGCTGTAACCCTCCTCGACCACAACAGGGTGCGTCCCTGGACAAGTCCTAGCTTGAAGGTGATTTACAACTTGCTGTAATTAGAAGTACATAGCAGACAATACATTCACAGCTGAATATGTGTGCATGTCTGTCTGTGTAATAAACTAACTTTCTGTTTGATGCATGTACAAAGAAATAAAAGTAACTCCTTTCAAACCGATGCTAATTGCTTCTGCCAGCGTTTTCTTGTGTTTAATTTTTACATTGTCTAGTCTGCTGTATGGGCATACTTAGACATGCATCATGTAAGCCATGGTATATAAATACATTTTTCAGGGACAGTATTTTACCTGTTTTGAAATATCAGTGAAATAAGGGTACAAGTGCATTAGCAGAGACGATAACTGCGTCCAAAGTCACACCTACTTCTGGCTAAAAACTGTGTCCAAAGTCACACCTACTTCATATACTAACTTCTGATTAAAAACGGTGTCCAAAGCCACACCTACTTCATATAGTAACTACTGTCAGCCAGATATAACCTTGAGGCCTCACTACTTTACCACATGTCCTTAATCCTTAGTTACATGGCGGGGGGGGGGGGGGGTCAGCGACAATATGAGACCTTGATATAACAATTAGAAAATTGAGACTACAGCTTCACACTCCTCTGGTTCTGTTGTGACTGCATCCTTCTTTCATACTAAAATGTAGATATCATGTGAATGGACTGTGTGTGTGTGTGTGTGTGTGTGTGTGTGTGTGTGTGTGTGTGTGTGTGTGTGTGTGTGTGTGTGTGTGTGTGTGTGTGTGTGTGTGTGTGTGTGTTTTGTATGTGGGTGAGCATGTGTGTTTGTGTGTGTGTGTGTGTGTGTGTGTGTGTGTGTGTGTGTGTGTGTGTGTGTGTGTGTGTGTGTGTATATTAGTCCACAGCCCCCTTCTGAATTTCTGGGCTCACACACACTTGTGAACGATATGTTTTTTGGGGCCCTTCATTGTAGTACCCTTGCTTCTTATCAAAGGTAACACAATTGGCCAATTGGCAGGTCATTTGAAAACATCTGTGTTTTAGCAAAGGCCTACCGTTTTTTTAGTCTGGGTCAGTAATAAATGAATATTTTAGGTTCAGAGTAGGACAATTTAATAAGTGATAATATGAAGCCATTCACATAACCTATATAAAGATGGAGTATAGAAATGCTAGAAGAGTGTCACTCAGCAGACATTGCTCTGAATAATACTCCAGCTGAGTTTGAGATGATTCTATACTTCAGTCTTGCGTATGCTGCCTTCATTTATAAGTAAGATTTTTACCACTTGACATAATACAGCACTCCTGAAACACTATGTTTTCTGCATGAGGCACTGTGCACTTTGACACTACACACTTTGCTGGTGTGGGTTCAGCATTTCCCTTGCACATTTGTAAGATATGTCTGCAATTGCACTGTGCTTCACATAGTTGTTATGTGTCCATACACCAGTGTGCACATACCAGGAAAGTACACACATCTATAATGTATTTAATAACTTCTGATTTTCTCAGTGATTATTTCAAGCTTTTTTAACAAACAAACCAAATGCATCAGTACCAGTTTCAAATCTAGTGTTTTAACTATCCAAATGCCCAGCCTGTTTCTATTTTATTTATACAGTCTGTGGTAATGGAGTTGTCCTAAAAGGTACAGCAGCCTGCAGCCAGGGGTGGTGGCCTTGAGAACACCTGAAGGCCACCTGACCCGCTGTCAGTGGTACAACACACATGCCGGCATTTAAGGACTTAGCCTCCTAAGAAGTGCATTACTGAAGATTTGTTACGGAGATTTCTCTTTCCATGGACTACATCTGTTTGTTCTTTTGTTTATTTATTTGGTTTCCTCTCTGTCCTTCTTTCTTGCTTCCCCCACCCTGCCTTAGATAGGGAGGGCTGTATGCCTCTCTGCTTCTTGCTTAAGAAGGCATTACTTACAATGCATGTGGGGTCAGTGTAATTATTATAATGCTATGAGATTAGATTTCTTCTACAGCCTCTCTTCCTGACCGAATGGGTCTAATGTCCATAAGAAATGATTGCTGGTCCATGCAGGTGTGGTTCTGAAGACTCATGTGCATATTCTTTAAATTTCACAGCTAGTTCCTACTAATGTCTGGCTATATTATAGGTTCATAGGTTCATAGGTTCATACTAGGCTATCTGCCCTAGGGCATTTATAAGCCTAGCCAGAGTGTGTTTGGCTTTCGTCATCCATTTTAAATTAATTTTGCTATGCCCTTTTTCGAGGTTAGTATACTGTGCCTCTGTCTAACAGTGACACAGAAGTGATACCCGGGGTAAACCTACGATCCCCCATCCACTCATCAAGATTCCTCTTGAAGAGAGTCAATGAGGGACTCTGCCTAACCTGGACTGGGATTTTATTCCAGAGTGAAGGGATCCTCTGTGTTATGAATCTGTCCCTCCAGCATGTCCTATTTATTTCAGTGCTGAGGTTCAAGTCTCTCGAGCGCATAGCTCGATGGGATTAGGATTTTCTGAGGTGCAGCATGTCCATTAATTCCGGGTTGGACATGGCTTTATACGTCAGGCACAGATCGCCTCTGAGCAGGCGGTATGCCACTGAGTAGAGCTGGAGTTTCTTTAACCAGGCAGCATATGGCATCTGTTTGAGCCCTTTGATCCTCTTGGTGAGGTACTTTTGGGGTCTTTCCAGTTGCTGCAGGTGTCTGGTAAGGTACATCCCAAAAGGGGCATTGTACTCAATTATGGGCCTGATGAGGGATGAGTAAAGAGGCACGATGACCTCCCCTGATCTAGATGTGAATCCCTTCATGATTAGGTGGGCTATAAAAAATGTTTTTCTAACCACTTTGGCCACGTGGTTGTCAAATGAGAGATTGCTATCAACTTGGGTCCCCAGGTCCCTAATTACTTCTTCTGTACTTAATGGATTACCACCTATGTGGTAATTTGTCGGCACTTTGTTTTTGCCAAAGGGGATGACTATACACTTTTTGGTGTTTAGCTTGAGGCCATGGCTCTGGCACCAGTTGTCTCTTTCTATGAGGCCCTTTTGGAGGATGCTTGTGTTGGCTGGAGAGTCGATTATGGTGCCCAGTTTGCAGTCATCTGCGAACTTGGTCAGCCACAGTCCTTCTGTGTTGGCCTGTACTTCCGAGAAATATATACCGAACAAGAGAGGTCCCAGGACGGAGCCTTGTGGGATGCCATTTGTAACTGGTTTGGAGTCTGACATGGCTCCAGCAATTCTAACCATGTGAGTTCTGTCCTTGAGCCAGTTTGCAACCCATCTAGTGACATAGGGGTTCATATTTAAGCTGGTGAGCTTATCTATAATGCTCAAGTGGGGTATTTTATCGAAGGCTATTGTGAGGTCCAGGTAGGCTGTGTGGACCACCTTCCCCTCGTCAATGGCCTTGGTGACTGTTTCAAAGAAATCGACCAGGTTTAAGAGGCAGGATCTGCCCTTAACAAAGCCCAACTGGGTAGGATCCAGTGCCTGTAGGTCCCCAATATCTTTATTTATGAGGTCCATGATGATCCTTTCCATAGCTTTGCAGACCAAGCTAGTCAGGCTTATGGGGCAATAGTTTACAGGATCTGTTGAGGCACCACCTTTGTGGAGAGGGATCACTGTTGCTGTACGCCACTCTTTGGGTACATATCCTGTAGTAAGGCTGAGATTGAACAGTAGTTTTATGTTTGGGTTTAGCTCTTCTTGGAGTTCATGTAGGACGCAGCCCAGGACACCGTCTGGTCCCATTGATGCTGTGTTTTTTGCTTTGGAGAGGGCGGATCTTACCTGAGCATCTGAGATGTCAGGGGGGCAGCACTCTGCTGGGATAGATATTTGCCCTTTTGGTGGGGGTTTGCGCTGAACCTGTCAGCTAGGATGTTGGCAATGTCTGTGGGTTCGGTGTATTTTTTGTCATTTTGGACTAATTCTGAGCATATCTGGGAATTCCCACCCAGGTTCCTAACATAACTAAAGAAAGCCTTGTTATTATCCTTAATGTCCTGTGCAATTTTTCTCTCGAAGCTGGCCTTAGACGATTTTATGAGTGCCCATAGTTTTTTGCTAATACTGATCAGAGATGCCTTCCCTTTTAGGGATTTTGCTCTATCATGTAGTAGCTTCCTCCTTCTGTTGTATAGTTTGTTTATAGCTGGGGTCCACCAGACAGGACGTCTGCCTTTGGAGGATTGGATCTTGGTTTTATTTGGGATTGTATGATCCATGCATTCCTGAAGGTGTTCATAGAATGCATTTCTAAAGGATTCTGCGGTCTGGACCGTATTTTCCACAGGCCCGGGGGCTTTGAAGGATTCCACCTCGGTTTTGAGGAGTGTGAAACTTGCTTTAGAGAAGTTTTTCACTGTGGTTTTCTGGGCAGGGGGTGGGGTCGTGATGTGACTATCCAGTGAGATTAGTTTATGGTCTGATCTTACCAGTGAGGGATACACTACTAGAACATTCTCTATGCATTTCTAATCCTCTTAACCTTACAATGTGATATGACTCACCTTGTTTTGACCTATTTGTGAGTGTTGTATAATAACTGCTGTTTATACTGCATTAGTCATGTTTTTTCTTAACAATTGTTATAATTACCATGTAATAAATTTATAATCATGTTTTTTTTTTGCTGAAATGTACATCTGTCTTCTCATACCTCCGCTGAGACTAAATTGGTTGTTATCAATGCTCTACCCCAATTAACAAATCTGAATCAACAAACAAGCAAACAAATAAATAAAATCTGTTCATGTGAAGTAGAAAATGTTACTAACTGGATGGCAGCAAATCAGTTGCACTTCATTTTGTACGTTATGAACCAGCTATTCTGATTACGACCTACAGTGTTATTTGATTGACCTATGTAGATTATTCATCTCTGTGTATCAATCAGGTGGTAGTTGGACACTTGTGTGAACCATTACAAAGACATGTGTCTGGAGCATTTCTCCCCGGGCTCTGCTGAAAGTTGGCTCTTGCCAAGTTGGACTTTCCTGGTAAACAAATGTTAAATAAATGAAATAAAATAAATTAGAACGGATATGTTGTCTGTATGTATGACAGCCATACCTGTGTACATCAAGAAGGGAGATGCTATCTATATGCACATAAGCCATGTCTGGTGGTAGAATGGAGATGTCATCTGTCCTATCATTTCATAAAATGCCAACAAAAAGGCACTGAGATGTTATACAGCCTGTTCAAATGCTGCAGCAAACACAATGCAGCTGACATTTCCTCTCCTTATTCCTGATATAGGAGATACAAGCTTTTTAAATGTTACAAATGTCATAACATTATTGGTCAACTGTGAAATTCATTTCAGCGGTATACCATATTTTCTGGGAAAAATGATAATGTACAGGTTAAAATGGAATCTCTTAATGTCACAATCAAAGTTTTCTACATGTAGTGCTCTTTCTAAGTAGCCTAATCCCAGCACACTTCAGTGTTTATGCTTTGTGCACCTATAACAAGCCGCTGCCTTCTTCCTCTTTTCTGATAACAGGTCAAGTTATCAGAATATGTACATTACATGTTTCTCTGTATATTTCAATAAGGAGAGTTCTGTTTGTACGAGTTATTTTTATTTGTTGGTTCACATACTTCTCAACTTCTTAACACAAGAATTCTGGACAAAGCCAAAAATAATGTGAGGACAAAGTGGACAGAATTAAAGGTTTTGCATTAGTATGTATTTTTTTTTTCTTTTTTTTTTTTTTTGGATACAAAGTCTGAAACTCACATTTCTGTAAGTTAGTGAATTCAGTCCTCAATGATTTCCCAGAAAACCATAAATTTTAGGAATAACAGATGAAAAATATGAGTCAAAAGTCTTATTTTGCAAATTTCTGGACAATCTCTAAGTATGTGACACATAGAAGGTGATGTCTGTATAGCCATTAGCCACCTGTCTGTACCGTTAGTTGGGAGATCCCATCTTTAAATATCTATCAGATATCTTTGTAGTGTTAGACAGAAAATGCTGTCTGCATATGTGTATCAGACATTTCCGTATACTCTTAGGTTCATAGGTTCATAGACTAGTACTAGGTTAACTGCCTTGTATACCATTTTAAGCCTAGCTAGTTTCACCATACGAGAATCAAACCCTGCACCTTGTGTCTGTAAGGCAAACACCTTAACCATTATGCCAGCCTCCCACCCTACTTCATCTGATGAGAAATACCATCTGTATATGCATGTCAGAATCAGACATATCTGTATACCGTTAGATGGAATTTGTTGACTATATATGGATATCATATATGCCCCTGAGAGTTAACCCACTCATTTGGGATTTGGGAACTTGTATGGACTGTGACCTAACGTTTGACCAAAATGTGTCCATTGTTGTAAGAAAGTATTTCTATATTGCAAGCTTATGAATAAAGGGATTGTGTCTAGATCTTTGTGTCTTTGCCCCACTTTACTCAGCCCTCAACAGACAAGTCATTGAATATAATGCCCCCTTTGGTATGTATTTATCCAGACACATGCAACACTGGAATGCCCACAGAGGTATCTTGCTAAAAGGATACAAAGCCTAGATAACATGTCTTAAAAGGTCCAACTCAAAGCCATGTCATTATACTCAGTATCCTACCAACTGCTAAGCAGTGACCTATGTCTAGCATGCAAGGCATCCTCTGACCCATTACTGATGGATTTACTGCAAATTAGTAAGACATATGGCATCAGATATACTCAGTCTAGGGATATAAACCTCTTCTGCAACATCAGCAGAATGGTTTGGAATGACCGGTATATTTTGCAGAGGAAACTGCTTACCTGGAACAGAGTCCAATCCACATAAAACAAAGTTCATCCCTGTCCATATTCAACTGCAACTTGGATCTATGGATGGGAAACAGAAAATGTATCCCAGACAGCTCCCTGTACTACTAATGGACAGAATTAGATCCTGAATGCATTATCTCATGCATGTGTCTCCTCAAATTATCTGTGGTATGATCCCAGTTATTTTCATTAGGGATAATATATAATTATCGACGACGGGATGCGTAAGACCATTCTCTAACCAAATGTGATAGGTTTATTCAAGCACAGAAACAGAAACTAGCTAGGCTTAAAATGGCCTTCAGGAATATTTATGTATGAATATATGAAATCTCTATATAGTGTTAGATGGGAGGTGCTACCGACCATAGCTCTCAACTTTCCATCTCCAAAAGGAGGAACACTAGCCCTCATAATGTGGAACAAATGGGCAAAATGTGGAAAACATACTAATGGCTTGCTAATGACTTCAACTATGAAGGCCATAGGATGGTTAAAATATGCTGGTTTTACTTATAGAGAAGATCTTTTAATGAATTAATATGATTCATTTCAATTTACCATGGATTTCACTTAAAAAACTCCTAACACTGAATGTGTGACAGTCTTTCAATGTGGAACTTTGAGGAACATGAACTTTTTAAGACCCCAAATGAGGTACCTTCCTCGTAATGAGGTACACTTGAGAGGTATGCTACCGACATATGTATCTCAGACATGTTTGCATACTGTTAGAAGATGCTGTCTGTATGAATGTATATGTATGACACTGACATGTACCTCAGACATCTTTATGTACTGTTAGAAGAGGTGCCTTATTAGCTGATTGAAGACTCATTCTTTTGAATGTGTCTTGATCGAACTTTATAGTGCGAAATGGCAAAATACCGAAGCAGCATATAAGCAAATTCTTTCCCTGGGAATGAAATCGCTTGGCCGCCTTCGGTATTTTGCCTTCTTTGTTACTGTAGTGCGGTCTTGGAGTTGGTATATTTAAGTAGGGGGAGTGTGGTGGGTGAAGCCCCCCCACATTAGAAATAGTTTGTGGTGTGCGTGTGTTGTGTGTGTGTTTCTGGGAACAGCGATTTTTTTCCCCTGGGAAAAAAAATCGCTGTTCTGAGTGTTCGAGATTGTAAGCTTTTGCTTACATGGTGTCGATGAATCAGCGTTCGCTTTTCTAAGCATTCGGTGATTCAATATAGACCCATTAGATGATGCTGTCCATATGTATATATATATCTATATATATATGTGTATATATATATATATATATATATATATATATATATATATATATATATATATATATACACACATATATAGATATATAAAAATGTATCTCAGAAATTTCTATATACTGTTAGATGGGAAGATGCTGTTAGTATGTGTGTATATATATATATATATATATATATATATATATATATATATATATGGATCTAGGACATTTCACAGAAACTCAAATGACCGAACACAAATCAGCAAAATCACAATTCACTGAAAACTCAATTCACCGAAACACATTTCACTGAAAGTTATATATGGCCTTTTCGCCACTATAGTGCAAACCTGGAGTTAGTATATATAGTAAAGGGGGTGTGGGGGCACTGCCCCCCACATCAGGTGGTGTGGGGGGCATAGACCCCCACATATTTTAAGTATATATCATGTTTGGAAAAGAGTAATATATTGCAATTGCAAGTATGCATGTATATAGTTGAAAACATTTAAAATATGTCGGGGGCGGTGCCCCCCCCGCACCCACCCTACTATATATACTAACTCCAGGGTCGCACTACAGTGGGGACAAGGCCATATCAAACTTTCGGTGAAATGTGTTTTGGTGAATTGAGTTTTCGGTGAATTGAGCTTTCGGTGATAAGTGCGCACTAATTTGACTTTCTGTGAAATGTGCTTTCGGTGAAATGTCCTAGATCCATATATATATATATATATATATATATATATATATATATATATATATATATATATATATATATAGGTTTACTATGGTGTGTGCGGACGTCATGCTGTCGAACATTGTGTGTTCGAAATCATGTCATGGTCGGAAAGGTTCAGTTAATCGAATCCCAGTTCTCATATGGTCGAATTGCATGGTGCACTCGACCATAGGAGAATTGATGTAATGACACTGTGAACTGAGGTCGCGCTGCAGTGAGAAGCAGGGAATTAGCCCATTTCCTAACTGTAGTGCGATCTCGGAGTTGGTATATTTAATATGCAGGGGGTATGGGAGGTGCAGGGGAAATACTGGATTTAACAATACCACTGAATGTTTAGTTCAATGGTATGTTAATATGCATAGCAGAAGGTGACTGACGTCATTTTCTGTTATGTCAAAAACATCAAACAATGTTTTTATGTTTGCATTTGTTTACTATGCGAAGTTTCAAATCCGACATTTAGGTTTGAACTTCTAAACGTTCGACCAATGTGGATTTGAAATTTTCATAGTAAACCATATGTGTGTATATATATATATATATATATATATATATATATATATATATATATATGTATATATATATATATATATATATATATATATATATATATGGGTCTACCTGACAACACCGACACATCACAACACCGACAACGAAATCACCGACACCACATAACCGACAGTTCACAAACACGAAACCTCACATGCCCGACAACGAAATCACTGACACCACATAACCGACAGTTCACAAACACGAAACCTCACATGCCCAACACACCATAATAACGACAATCAACAAACAAAACAAATCCCTGTCCAAAAGCACACACCCAACACAAGCACACCAAAATCCTTACAAACCCACACTAAACCTCACATACACAACTATCTACAACCTTAACCCAAACCCTAACCCTAAGGTCCGTCACTATCGCACACTTACCTAACCCGCGCCCTAACCCTAACTCACTTAACCCGCTCCTAACCCAAAGACTATCACTACCGCACACTTACCTAACCCGCACCCTAACCCTAACTCACTTAACCCACCCCTGTCCCTACAGACCGTCAATATCGCACACTTACCTTACTCACACCCTAACGTCCGTCACTACCGCATACTTACACATCCTTTTCCCATGTCGGTGTTCTCAACGTCGGTGTTTTCATCTGTCGGTCTTCTCAGTTGTCGATCTTCTGGTGTCGGTGTTCTCAGTGTCGGCATTCTGAGCTGTCGACGTTGTCAGGTGGACCCATATATATATATATATATATATATATGTATCTCACATCTCTGTGAGGTGTAAAAAGATGCTGTCCATATGTATATATATATATATATATATATATATATATATATATATATATATATATATATATATACATATGCATGTATGTATCTCAGACATCCTTGTGTACTGTAACAAGATGCTGTCTGTATGTACAGACATCACTGCATACTGTTACATGTTTGATTTTGTCTGTATTTGTAGGTCTGACATTTCTGTATACTGTTGGATCATTGTTTTTGTCTGTGTATGCATGTCAAATATCTTTATATACTGTTAGATTAAATAAGCTGCCTGTATATGCATGTCAAACATCTATGTATGCTGTTAGATGGAAGATGCTGTCTTTATATGTATGTCAGGCATCTCTATATAGTATTAGATAGGGAACTATCTCTGTATTTTGACTGACATCTGTATGTATTAGATGCAAGATATTGTCTGTATTTGTATGTCAGACATCTCCAGATATTGTTAGATGTCAGATGATGCTTGTGTGTGCATGCCAAACTCTTCTGTGTACTGTTAGACAGACGTTGCTGCCTGTATATCTGTGTCAGTCATCTATCTCTCTGTACTGTTAAATGTGAAATATTGTCAGTATATGGATGTCAGACATCTCTATATGCTGTTACATGGGAGATGTTCTCTTTATATGCATGTTAGACAGCTCTACATACTGTTAGATAGGAGACTCTATCTCTATATGTTGTCTAACATTGTTTAATTTCTCAGAGTCTTTTGGGTTTCTAATACCATGACAGGAATGGACACCATTCCTAAGTCAAACTATGATTGAAGTTCACAAAATTAGTATTGTTTTAATCTTTGATTTTAGCCAGATGTTCTCTTGACAGCACCTGCAATGTGCCCAGTAATGACTCTTGCTATTCGTATGGGGTTATATATATCGGTAACATATCTACGCACGGCTGTAGATTCTTTTCTATGAGACCCATTGCTCCTATTACTATTGCAACTGTCTGGGTATCTTTTTTCCACTTTGCCCTCACTTCCAACTGCAAATCCTGATATTTTATGACTTTGTGTCTCACTGTATGTAAGACACTGTAATTAGTGGGTGTAGCAGTTTCAGTGATCAACACTACTTTTGTCTCCTTTTCCTGGATCACTATATCTGTTTTTCTCACATCTATTTTTTAAACTGTTGGTAATGGGTGATCCCATGTGATGTAAACTGCATCATTTTCTATGATGCTTTGTGGCTCATGTTTCCAATGCTTCTCAGCTACTTCAATATTGTAATGTTTGCACAATCCCTAATACAACAGTCTTGCCACATTATTATACCTTTCTGTATGCAGGCACTCTGCCATTAGTGTATCACACCCAGCAATAAGTTGTGCAACTGTTTCTAGTTTTGTTTTACAAACCCTGCATTTGTCTCCCACATGCTGTTTCATGGTCATTGCAATGTAATTGATCGATGTAGGGTGTATACATCTGTAAGTACTCCTTTATCCATAAATATGGGATGCCGTCAAATGCTTTTTTTTAGTCTATCCATCACATACGTAGACTCTTCCCCTTTTTACAGTTCTCCTATAACTTTAACAGCAAATGATCCTTTGTTCCATATGACTTTCTTTTTTACCCTTTTGTTCTCTTGCCATCATTGAATTTTCTTCTAAATGATCATAAACTCTGTCGGCATCATTTTCAGTGTGTAGTTTATACATGGTCAGAAGGCAAGTTATTGGTCTATAGTTTTTAGGATAGCTCCATGTTTACTGTTAAGGAGGAGTATCATTTTTCCTTTTCTTAACTCGATTGGTATCTGTTCAGGATGTGCATATAATCAGTTCTTATTCGGGGCTAAATCTTTGTGTAAAGTGTTAATACTTTTAGCCATAAGTTAGGTACTGCATCTGGGTCTGGGGTTTTACAATTAGAGGGTTTTTTTAATTAACTTTTACTTCTTCTATCCATTCAGCATCTTTATGTTCCACAGGATCGTCATAGATGTCGCTCCAAAATCTGTTTCTTCTTTTTTGTTTGTTTCTGTTCCTTTTGTATTGTTTCCCAATTCTCCGTAAAAATGTTTTTTGCATCATAAATATAAAGGAAGTTTATCTACCTGAGCTGATATCTTTAGTTGATTCTTTGCAATAGCGTATGATATATCCTGATCTGTTCTGATACTGTGTATTGCTTTTACCACATCTATCTTTCTAAGTATTTTGTTGATCTATTCCCTCTTCTGTATTCTTCCAACAGTGACACATCTTGTCCTCAGTGATTTGTATTTTTTCTACTCCGTGCTTCCATGGCGGCATTTGATTTTGTCCCTTTCTTTTCCTTATTGCTGTGTGTTTTTGTGATAAGACTTTATCGGTTATTAATTTAGCTGCACAGTAATGTATCCTACTTACTTTTGTTATATCACACGAATTTCTGTTTCTACTCTTGATTACTTTGTTCATTTCTTTTATCTGACTTCTAACATTTTTGGTCTTATTGACTTTCTGCAATCTATATCTTTCATCGATCTTAATACATCTGTCCATCTGTATTAAATCAAGCATCTCTTCCATTAGTTCATTTTCTTCTAAGCTGAGGGCGCATGTTTTGTTCTCCGTTTCCTCTGAGCATTCTACAGAAAGCTGCAGAACATCTTCCTGTGACATATTCTCTTCAGCTTCACCCTGTGTCATCCGTTGCTCTTTCATATGAGAACTCAATGGCCAATCACTTCACAACATGGACTGTGCCAGTTGGCACTATTTCCTGTTCCTTCCCTTGCTGTGCAGCTCCATCTGAACTTTTGTATGGGTTTCCTATTGAAGGCACCAGAGTATCTTCATGTAGCAAGTGATCAAATGCTTCCCGTTCCACCTGTTTTTGCTTAGTTTGGGGACTCATTGTTCCATCATTGTGTGATGTTACCAGAGTTGGATTTTCTACATTAAATCCTTCACTCGGCAGATAATACATGGCTTCATTTTCTATTTGTTTAACTTCTCCATTACTAATCTATATTTCTACTTCCTCCCTTATTTTCTTATTTTTTTATTTGTGAAATTTTCCATATCCAGGTGCCTTTGTTTATACTTATCTTCAAATGTCTTTGAAGATGATTTTTTGCATTGATTATTTTAGCTTTCTCCTTTGCATAAATATTACACTATATTAAATCTGTCTTTTTCATAGTCATATTTCTTTTTTATACCTTTCAAAAATCTCTAGGTTTTGTTCTTTATATTTTCAAACTTCCTCAGTCACTTCTTTTTCCAAATGGCTCAAATTTTCTTGGTCTTGTAATGTTTTTCATGGATCTGTTGTATTAATGAACAAAATTTGAAGCTTTTGACAGTTTTTCTTGTGCAAGTAGTTTCTTTCCTCTACTTTCTCGCTTAATCTTTTTGAATATCTTCTATGCAGAAATTCTGGTCTTCTTGCAAAAGAGTAACAATACATAATTTCTTTCTTATACTGAATAGTCCACTCTGTCATCTTTATGGCTCTTTTTGGCCTGTTAGTTTTTATGTTTTTTTGTGGACTACTACTTCCTTCTACAATGGGGGGACCTCCCCCTGAGCCAGCCATAACCCCATTGTAGGAATGTTTCCGTGTCTTGAGAATTCTACAGTTTTGTTTTCAGTCCTGGCACTAGTGTTCATACCAGGATTGGGCACTTTTTTTATCTGGGACTTGTGCACCAGCTGTCTTTTTATTTTTAACCTCCTTCTGTCCATGATATATGCTGTATGAAATAGTCTATATATCAGTGTTGTCTTGGTGAGATTTTGTAAAAACAGGGTCCACTTTGTGAAGGTACTCACCAAGACTTGAGGATGAATTCAGTTCTACTAACATCGCTCTCCTTTGCGTGCTGATTTTATCATCTCTCCATTCGGACCCCTCTGACATGTAAATATATGTTGTCTGGGATTCACTTTATAATCTCGAAACACTGAAATATCGAATTTCAGTATTTTGAGACTATAAAGCCGAAACACCAAAAAAAGAAACCCAAAACCGTGACCATTAAAGCACACACACAAACACAACTGCACTTACCTCTGCACAACAACAAAAACACACACACGCACTTACTATAAGCAGGGGGGGCAAGCCCCTTGCACCCCCCACTTATATATAGCAACTCCGAGGTTGCACTAAACACCAACACACACAAAACACACCAACATACATTCCACACCCCCCTCGCACAAACACACACCACCACTCTGAACACTGACACACTCACACTCCCACCTACGTACCCTAACCCAGACCTAACACTCCCTGACACACTCACAGACACACAAACCCTCCCCAAAACCCTTAAAAACACCACACTTATCAGTACCACGGGTTCGACATTTTCTGGGTTCAATATTCTGCACTTTCGCACATCTGCAGATTCGACATTTTGGTCTCGAGATACTGAAATTCGACATTTCAGTATTTCGAGATTCCAAAGTGTTTCCATTGTCTGACATCTGTATATAATGTTAGATGTAAGATATTGTCTGCATTTGTATGCCAGGCATCTTTTTATAGGAATGGGAAATGCTGTGTGCATGTGTATGTCAGTAATGTCTGTATACTGTTAGATGGGGGATGCTGTCTGTCTGTGTAGATCACACATCTCTATAAGCTGCTAGATGGGAGATATTGTCATTATGTTCATAGGTTCATAGGTTCATAGGTTGGTACTAGGCTATCGGCCCTAGGGCCTATGCAAGCCTAGCCATAACAATTCCCTGGATATTTCTTCCCACAATATTTACTTCCCTGGACCCCTGTCTATCAGGGCGATTGATGTGATCCCTGGGATGAATTTCCTATCTCCCATCCAATCATCAAGGTTCATTTTGAAGAGCGCCAAGGAGGCGCTCTGCTTGACATGTATTGACAGTCTATTCCAGAGTATGGGGAGTCTCTGGGTCAGGAACTTATCCCTCCAGCATGTTTTGTTCATTGTGATGACAAGGTTTAGATCCCTGGAGCGTGTGGCTCTGAGGGATTGGGATTTATTTAAGTGGAGCATGTCCAGCAGCTCAGGGTTTGACATGCCCTTGTATGCTAAGCAGAGATCGCCTCTGAGTAGACGATATGCCACAGAGTATAGCTGGAGTTTTTTTAGACAGTCAGTATAGGGCATCTGCTTTAGGCCTGTGATTCTTTTAGTGAGGTATTTCTGTGGCCTTTCCAGCTGCTGCAGATGTCTTGTGAGGTACATACCAAATGGGGTGTTGTACTCTATAATGAGTCTAATGAGGGATGAGTACAGTGGGACAATGACCTCATTTTTTCTGGATGAAAAGACCTTAGTGCTGAGGTGTGCCACATAGAAGGATTTCCTGACTAGTTGTGGCGATGTGGTTATTGAAGGTGAGACCACTGTGCACCTGTGTTCCTAAGTTTCTCATCACACTTTCGATGTTTAGTGTACTGCCACCTATGTGGTAATTCATGGGTACATGTATTTTCCCAAAGGGGATAACTATACATTTCTTGGCATTAAGCTTGAGCCCATGGCTCTGGCACCAAGCATCTGTTTCTGTAAGACCCTTTTGCAGAATATCCACATCATTTGGGGATTCAATAATGGCTCCCAGTTTGCAGTCATCTGCGAACTTTGTTAGCCAGAGTCCCTTAGTGTTGGCCTGTACTTCAGAGAAGTAGATGCCAAACAAGAGCAGTCCTAGTACTGAACCCTGAGGTACACCACTTGTCACTTGTTTGGAGCTGGATCTGGAGTCGGCTACTTTTACAGTCTGGGTTCTGTCAGTAAGCCAGATGGCAACCCATCGAGTGACGTAGGGATTTATGCCCAGCTTAGTAAGTTTATCTATAATTTCAGAGTGGGGGATGGTGTCGAAGGCCTTGGCGAGGTCCATATAGGCTGTGTGGACTGCCTTACCCTCATCCACAGCTCTGGAGACTGATTCAAAGAAGTCAGATAGGGTTAGGAGACAAGATCGGCCCTTCACAAACCCAAACTGGGTGGGGTCCAGTGTTTGAAGGTTGCCAATGTCTTTGTTTTTAAGTTCCATGATAATGCGTTCCATGCCCTTGCAGATCAGGCTCATCAGACTGATGGGATGTTAGTTCCCAGGATCCAAGGTGGATCCCCCCTTGTGGAGTGGGATAACTGTAACTGTGTACCACTCAGTGGGCATGAAGCCTGACATGAGGCTATGATTAAACATGACACTTAGGTGAGATGCCAGTTCATTTTGTAGTTCATGTAGTACACAGCCTGGGATGTCATCTGGTCCCATGGATGCTGTATTCTTAGCTTTGGAGAGTGCGGTTTCTACCTGTGTGGCCATGATTACTGGAATTTGGCAATCATTTGGTATTGAGCTAGGCCCTTTAGTGGGTGAGAGGGGGGTGAAGTTTGCACTAAATCAATCTGCCAGGATATTGGCAATATCCTTGGGATCAGTATATTTAATGCCATTCTGTTGTAGCTCAGAGCATATCTGAGCATTGCCATTTAGATTCTTGACATAACTATAGATTGCCTTGTGGTTGTCTTTGGAATTTTTGGCAATTTTATTTTTGTAACTAGCTTTGGAGGATTTTATGAGGGATCTCAGCTTCTTACTGAGGCTGGTAAGAGAGTTTTTTGCATCCTGGGAATTTCCTCTTTTCTGCAACAGTTTCTTTCTTCTGTTGTATAGTTTGTTTATGGCAGGGGACTACCAGATTGGGTTCCTTTTTTGGAGGAGAGCATCTTGGTTCTATTTGGGATGGCACAATTCATGCATGAGTGGATGTGCTCATGCAGTGCCTTAGTGTAGGATTCAGCAGTCGAACTTTCAGCTCCCATCTGCATGGGTGTCATGAAGTTTGTCAGTTCTGACTTGAGTAGCATGAAGTTGGCTTTGGAAAAGTTTTTTACAGAGGCTTCCTTACTGGGGGGTGGGGGTGGGATGTGGATGTCAAGGGTGATTTGCTTATGGTCAGACCTGACCAATGAGGGGGTGACCACTGGTGTGGAGCATCTATCTCCCATGTTGGTAATGACCAGGTCTAGGATATTGGAGCCCCTGGTGGGACAATGGATTACTTTATCCAGGGCATTGGAATTTATGAATTCCAAGAACCGTTGGGAAAAGGTGTTGGTACCTGAGTAGTTTTCCCAGTTAATGGCAGGGAAGTTGAAATCACCCAGTATTAGTGTATTTGGTTGTATCTTAATATTGTCCAGTATATTTAAAAAGGTGTAGTGAGATTCTTGGGGCATGGTGGGGGAATCTGTAGCAAGATACAATTTGGATTGCAGTCTTACCTAGTGTTAGTTAAACCTGGAGAATTTCAGATGCATTGTGTTGGGCAGCTAGTCTGGAGGTGTGAATATCCTTGGTAATATGGACACTCCACCACCTTTAGTGTTTCGGTCTTGGTTTGGTGGCTGAAAAGTGTGGTAAGAGTTGTAGCCTGGTATTGCATGGGGTGTTCTCTGGAGCCTTGAACCAGGTCTCAGTTACTGCACAGATATCAATGTTCTCCATTTTTAGGAGTGCCTCGAGAGAGAGTGCATTTTGAGGTTTAGACTTCTTGTATTGAGTAGCATTACCTTCAGATTTTGCATGCTTGTATCTGTTATGGTGATGGTTTTGTCCTTTGAACCTTTCCTAAAAAAGGCACTATAGGGGTGGCGAGAGCTTTAGCCAGTAACCTGAATCCCAGAGGTGACAGGTGCAGACATTCTCTGGCAAAGCATCGTGGTTTGTCGATCATGTTGTCCCAGGCATACAGATACTGGATCCCATTTGAATGACACCAGAAGCTTAGCCAATTGTTGAAGTCAATCATTTTGTCCTTATACTGTGGTATCATTCTGGGCGAAGGCAGGATGCTACTCAGGGCTAGGGTCATACCTGCCTGGGCCACATAATCCGAGAGCTCTTCCATGTCTCTTTTCATGTAGTCCAGGGAGGTATGTCTCAAGTCATTCACTCCAACATGGACAATGACAGAGTCATATTTGTACTTGTTGTGGAGTTTTTTGAGTGTGTGCGTTATGTGGTGGATCCTGGCGCCCGACAGGCAGCTGACTGTAATTTTCTCATTGTTCAGCCTGGTGAGTGGGACATCACTGTGCCTGACTATATAGCCACCTATGACTAAAGTGTTGGGTACATTGTCTTGCCTTAGGGGCTGTTGTTGGGTGGCACACTGGTGTTGTGAGCTATGTGTCACTTTGGTTGTGACTGGTGTTTGCGCTTCAGCTTCGAAGGTCCTTGTTGCTTGGGCAAGTTAATGTTAAGGGCCTCCACATATGTGGGTTTAGTGTTGCTCTGTGTGGGTGTTGATGGTGTGGGTTTTGAAGGGCTATGTGTTGCATGAGGTGTAGTGCAGGTGTTAACCTTCTCCTCATCACTGTCTAGCACAATATTGGCTGAAGAGAGCTTTGCTTCCAGTTTGACTATGTAAGTGCATCTCTCGCAGGTTGTAGAGTTGGGTGGTAGGAGGAGAGAGTTGTCTGTGTACATGAGGCAGTTGCTGCATTGGGGTCTATATTATAACATCGAAGTCTTACAACTTCGAATGTTATAATATCGAACCGATTAGAGCAAAACACCAGAAAACCGAACAGTCAGAATAGCGAATTTTTTCCCAGGGAAAAAATTTGCTATTCCGACAAACATACACAGAACACAAGCACACCAAAATAAATAATCCACACACATACACTTCACAAAATCCTACACTAAACCATGCATACACCACTAGCTATCCACTTACCTTAACCCAACCCTAACCCTAAGGTCCTTAACTATCGCACACTCACCTTACCCGCTTCCTAACCCTAAAGTCCCTATCGCACACTCACCTTATCTGCTCCCTAACTCTAAGGTCCCTATCACACACTCACCTTGCCTCTCCCTAACCCTAAGGTCCCTATCGCACACTCACCTTCGTTTGTACATTTAACTTAACCCGGTCCGTAACCTTCGCTCCATAGTCGAGGAAATAGCGAAGTTGCAGAAACGGCCCACTGAATACTTTCCTAGGGAAAGTATTCGGTGGGCAATTTCTGCAGCTTCGCTATTTCCAGCGTTCGCTCTAATGGGTTTGATATTATAACATTCGAAGTTGTAAGACTTCAATGTTATAATATAGACCTGCTGCATTGCCCCAGTATGCCCAGATTCACCAGGTGGACAGGAGAAATCACCGGTAGTTGACCCTTGGACATGCCGGTTTAGGTGCTTTTTTGTAAAGTACAAGAGCTGTTTTCCCTTATCTTTGCAAGGTACTTTGCAATTATAGGCTGTTTAGTGCCTACGATTAATTTCTCCTTATTAACAAGGAGAGTTGAGTGCTTGTATCAGTTTAAGGCTTCCTAGTGCTTTCCAGCAGGTTTTAGAGTAAGTGCTAGTCACAGGGGTTCAGATTTTAGTACTACTACTGAGAAACCAGCTAGTTCTAAGGGAGAATTTGAAGAGCAGACTTTCTGGCACCTGGGATAGTTTAACCGCAGCCCAGCAGTGCTGCACGATGTGAAAAATGCGCAAATATGGGTGTTTTAAGCCAGAAAGTTGAAAGGGATATAAATCAGCTCAAAATGGCTAAAATTGCAATTTCAGAGCTGGAAACCACTCCTTTAGTGTCAGACAGGCAGTACAATGCTCACCACTCCCACTGGTAAGCAGTAGGACTTCCCTCTACCACAGCAAGATCTGGATAGCTCTGAACACATGTATGCCAGACATCTCTGTACACTATAAGATTGGAGATACTGTCTGTATGTATACATCAGACATCTCTATTTGCTGTTAGAAGGGAGATGCTGTCTGTATTTGTAGGTCAGACATATCTGTAAAGTGCTTGATCAGAGGTTCTGTCTGTGTATGTATGTGAGACATCACTGTATATTGGCAGATGGGAGATGCTGTCTGTATGTGTATGTCAACCACCTTCAGGTGCTGTTAGAAGCAGATGCTGTTTACACATGTATTTGTGACATCTCTGTGCACTGATGGGAAGTATTGTCTCTATATTTTGGTCAGCTGTCTGCGTATTGTTAAATGTGATAGGCTGATTCTGTTGGGAGCGGCATAGAACATGACCAAGAAAATGACCACCAGTGTAAATAACCAAATAAATCCAAAACACTGGAGCAACAGAGGAAGACACCAACCAGGAATTAGCGTAAAAAAACCTTTATTCAACGCTTTTGTCTAAAAGACTTCTTCTGAAATACACATACACAACTTTTAATACCCTTATATACAGAAAACATGTCCAACCCACAGTCATAATTGAATAATTAATCAATCAATTAGTGCAATAAAACAATCATGTAAAAGTGGCTTAGAACATGCTTCCAGTAAATGAATTCTGAATGTCAGCAAGGTTTGAAAAACATACCAATTCATTATAAATTAATAAAGAAGTCCAAATTGCGTTTGGTGGGTTGTTACAGAGTCCCTTCACAGAAGGTTAAAAACATTGCTAAGTACTTTGAAAATGTGTAAATTGCCCTAACAATTTCAAACTCACCATGTATAAAATGGGCAAACACAACTGTTAATAAAAAGTCTGACCATGTAATTTTTATCCACTTTACAGCGTATGTCATTGACTCAAGAGGTCACAGCCCCTAGAAGATTAGGTAATGTGATTTGGAAGTGAGTTTAACCTCTGTATGTATAAAGCTTTAATGGCTGGTGCTCCCCTTAGGTGCCTCAGATCACCTGTTATTAGATGTACAGTTATGAATATGAGGTGCAATAAAAGAAGGAAGAAACGTTTATAAGGCTGATTGCACATGGATTAACGATAAACTTGTAAGCTGTGATTGGAGAAAGAAGTCATAGTTTGAAAGCTGAGGATATGTGGCATTATTTTATGAAAGTGTAGGGAAGTTAATGAAAAAGGTATAATCATTGCTCAAAGCAAAGAAGTGATGTTCATAAAACACTTTACTATGGTTAACTGTAGATGTTAAAGTGTATCAGGGCAAAGAAATGGATTATTATGAAGCAAACCATGTCAGAATATAACACTTTTAAATATAAGGAAACTCTGATAATTCCTTAGATGACCTGGATTTAGTTAATGGTAGAGGTACAGGAGAATCTGTCTGAGGAAGGATGAGAGTGAGTGAATGAGGTCTGTTTGCTGCTGTTGGGAGACAAAGTGACATTAAGTCCTGTTACACTACTGCCACATAGGGAAAGGCTCAATAATGTGCTTCAGTGTAGAGCAGACAGGAAGTGACATTAAGTCCTGTTACACTACTGCCACATAGGGAAAGGCTCAGTAATGTGCTTCAGTGTAGAGCAGACAGGAAGTGACATTAAGTCCTGTTACACTACTGCCACATAGGGAAAGGCTCAGTAATGTGCTTCAGTGTAGAGCAGACAGGAAGTGACATTAAGTCCTGTTACACTACTGCCACATAGGGAAAGGCTCAGTAATGTGCTTCAGTGTAGAGCAGACAGGAAGTGACATTAAGTCCTGTTACACTACTGCCACATAGGGAAAGGCTCAGTAATGTGCTTCAGTGTAGAGCAGACAGAAAGTGACATTAAGTCCTGTTACACTACTGCCACATAGGGAAAGGCTCAATAATGTGCTTCAGTATAGAGCAGACAGGAAGTGACATTAAGGCCTGTTACACTACTGCCACATAGGGGAAGGCTCAGCAATGTGCTTCAGTGTAGAGCAGACAGGAAGTGACATTATGTCCTGTTACAATATTGCCACATAGGGAAAGGCTCAGTAATGGGCTTCAGTGTAGAGCAGCTTGGTAGTGTGAGCTTGACCAGCAAGTGCTTTTATACCAGCAAAGCTTCAAAGGTGCACTGTGACCTTAAAAAGGGGACATCTGATGGAAGAAATCATCAGAAATCTGCTGATCTCATGCATAATAGCTGTAATTTAGGGGAAAATACTTGTTCATTATGTCATCCTAGTCATGCTGTGTTCATAATGGTGCCAAGTTAAGTGTCTCTTCTCTGCTTGGCTAGTACTTAGTGATCTGCCTTTTGGAACTTGAATCAAAAATAGCCTCTACTGCCTCTTAATCCCACCCCATTACCTTAATGAACTATACGATACACTTGCTGGCAGCCTGCACTTTCTTAATTGCTCCTTCCGGCTAGTACTTTTGTGAATCTCCCTTTTTGCCTGTATAGGCAGTTCTATGTTGTCTTGTTTTTCCCTTTTCCATGCCTTGACATTTCAAAGTTAAAGAGTTGCTCTATTACTATTATGTCTTTCTGCCCTTATTTTTTTAGTCTACTATTTTTAATACTACATAGTCTAAGATTTACTTTTGCATTTACACTAGTAGGTACCCTTAGTTGCCTGCATGCAAACTCTAGCAGTACCAACTCTGTTGATTGTTTTTGGCCAAACTCTGGCTCTGAGGGACTGGAACCAGTTCCATTTGCTCTCACCTAGCTCGGGCTCACTTCGCTCCTCTACTCTACCTCCATTCCCACCCACCCCCTCTACAACTACATTTACACTTTCCTAAGCCAACCCACTACATTCCTACAACCAATCACACAGAGTATAGACACCCTGTTTGCACTTCCCTCTTATACATATCTATATTATATCACACCACCTTTATTTTGGTCCTTTCCTCTTCACTGTACCTTTTCACCTCTCCCTCCTATTCCATCCACCCTCCTCAATTTAAACAGCAATGCCTTAATTTATTGTACTGATTCACCTCTTATTACATGTTTTAAACCGACTTTTCTCTATTATTACTACATTATGCTGCCCTTTCACTTACTATCTCTACTTCTACTATTTATTCTTGCCTATGCCACATCTTATCACGCTCCACTGTTACCCACCCTCATGTCACTTCCAGAGCACTACACCATAATTCTAAATCATCCCCCTCTCACCCTGCTATAGTACACAGCTTCTCACATCCCATACTATCTTTAATTACATATAAATCAAAGAAGAACCCACACTGCACACATAGATAATTTAAAGGCAAAAACTAAATATAAAAACATTTCACTAGACACAGCTGTCATCTAGGCTTTTGCTCTTGATTGTGATGCACATCCTCATCCTGGACCCTCTCTACGGCCCCTAGTACTCCTCTCTCAGCTGGACCCTCTCTACATACTTGCAGCTCTACCACCTCAGCTGGCCCCTAGTACTCCTCTCTCAGCTGGACCCTCTCTACATACTTGCAGCTCTACCACCTCAGCTGGCCCCTAGTACTCCTCTCTCAGCTGGACCCCCTCTACATACTTGCAGCTCTACCACCTCAGCTGGCCCCTAGTACTCCTCTCTCAGCTGGACCCTCTCTACATACTTGCAGCTCTACCACCTCAGCTGGCCCCTAGTACTCCACTCTCAGCTGGACCCTCTCTACATACTTGCAGCTCTACCACCTCAGCTGGCCCCTAGTACTCCTCTCTCAGCTGGACCCTCTCTACATACTTGCAGCTCTACCACCTCAACTGGCCCCTAGTACTCCTCTCTCAGCTGGACCCTCTCTACATACTTGCAGCTCTACCACCTCAGCTGGCACCTAGTACTCCTCTCTCAGCTGGACCCTCTCTACATACTTGCAGCTCTACCACCTCAGCTGGCCTCTAGTACTCCTCTCTCAGCTGGACCCTCTCTACATACTTGCAGCTCTACCACCTCATCTGGCCCCTAGTACTCCTCTCTCAGCTGGACCCTCTCTACATACTTGCAGCTCTGCCACCTCAGCTGGCCCCTAGTACTCCTCTCTCAGCTGGACCCTCTCTACATACTTGCAACTCTACCACCTCAGCTGGCCCCTAGTACTCCTCTCTCAGCTGGACCCTCTCTACATACTTGCAACTCTACCACCTCAGCTGGCCCCTAGTACTCCTCTCTCAGCTGGACCCTCTCTACATACTTGCAGCTCTACCACCTCAGCTGGCCCCTAGTACTCCTCTCTCAGTCAACTAAGGTAATAGTCTAGCTTTGTTTAACTTAAATCTTAGGAGCATCTACAATAAACTACCACAGTTACATGCCTACATAGTCTCATACACCCCTGACATAACCACAGAAACCTGGCTAAATCCAGATACTAAAGACAAGGAAATTCTTCTCTCGGCTATAACATCGTTAGAAATGACAGCATAAGAAAGCTGATGGCATGGTTATGGTGTGCACAAAATCCCTCAAAATCACTTCCTACCTCCTCACCCACCACCACTTTCCCAGTGCTAAAATAATTATCTCTCTTCTGCAAATAAACAAACACAAGAGCATATGCATCACTACCATCTAACTCCATCCTGGAAACAACATCCCATTACTAGAAGACATCTTGCACTGGATTTCTTATAATATCATCAAGGAAATCATCATCATAGGTGAAGTTAATACAGACAACCAAATTATGAAGTCCAACTCTCCCACATTCCTCATCAGTTCCCTTGGTTTTACCCAAATTATCACAACTGCTGCTTGAATAGACAAATGCAGTAAAAGGGAATCTGCATTAGATTGGACCTTCGCCACCAACCCTAGCAAAATTAACACTGCTGGCTGCCTACCCAACAGCATCAGTGACCATCCACTGACCTTTGCAGTGAGACAATCTAATCATGCACATAAACACAATCTGTAATAACAAGTATAGCTTCAATAATAACCCCGTCATTATCTGTAACAAATACATCTGTGATATTCTACAATATTTACTCCTAGATGACACCATAATTCACTTTAACAACACATTCCTTAACTAAATGAACAAGCTGCCATCAGATCAAAATGAATCAAATCCAGACTGGCCCCATGGCTCACACAAGAAACCAGGCAACTCGTACTAAGCAGAGATAAAGCTTGCAAAGCATGATCTACTGACAAAACATCCAAAAAAATGGCAGTATTTTAGACAGCTTAGGAACCTTTTTAAACAAAAATCAGATCAGATAAAACTAAATATTTTTCCAGGCTCCAAGACAACCACCAGCAGAACCATAAGATTTTCAGGAGCACAATCAAACGACTATTAAACCCAGGCCAAACTATGACTCCTTCACCAACGACTCAGTCCTATAGCTACCCAGTCCAGTACACAATTGATATACTCTGTCCTGTCTCTGCTTAACAACAAACTCCCCACCAGCCTCACTATCCCAAATGGTGCTAATCCTCACCAAAATCCTTTTGCTGTCCAACCAGTTTCTACCTTTCTATCAAAAACAAAATCTCTTAAAAATATTAGTAAAATGCATTCATTCCCAACTCTTTTACCATCTTCACAATAACAGTCTCATCTCCAGCACACAACATGGTT
This sequence comes from Protopterus annectens, assembly GCF_019279795.1. Classification (NCBI taxonomy): domain Eukaryota; kingdom Metazoa; phylum Chordata; order Ceratodontiformes; family Protopteridae; genus Protopterus; species Protopterus annectens. The sequence continues at coordinate 13,150,114 of NC_056749.1, read as the reverse complement.
TCTGACCTTACTGCAGCACCACTACTACTCTGCTCAGATTTACCAAAATCACAAGGTCTAATAGAAACAACAGCAATCTTGGAGCCCTCCTCTTCTCAGACATGTCAAAAGCATATGACACAATTTCACACCAACACCTGCTCCATGAACGATTCTCCCTAGGACTATCCCATCATCCCTTAGCTGGTCGACAGTTATCTCACCAAGAGAGTCCAGGCTGTAAAATGGAAATGAGATCTCTCCCCCTTTCTGTCTTTCTCTGTTGGCGTACCTCAGGGATCTATTCTAGGCCCTTTACTATTTAACATATTCACTAATAATCTTTGGTGGTGGTGCTTCAGTAGCATTGTCACCTCACAGTAAGACGTTGTCCTGTTCGATTCTCAGCTACAGCATCTTCTGTGTGGAGACATGTGTGAATGGGCATACCTTCATTGAATGTTGTGCATCAGGGCTGGCAACTCGGCACGTAAACATCTACTGCCAATCATTAGCAGACCGGAGTTCCGCTGTGGCGAACCCTAACCGGGAAAAGCCGAAAGACATAACAACAACAACAACTAATAATCTTCATAAAGCTACCAAAGAAGCCTCCATAGTACAATATGCAGATGATGTCATGCTCATGTGCTCTGCACCAACTCGACCGCTACTCCACAAGATGACCAAGGTCTTCTATTTCTCAGTTGAGGCCTGGTTAGATGACTACCAACTACTTTTAAATGCTAAAGAAAACAAATTATTGCTGTTTTGCCCAAATATCTGTCAGCACAGAAGCAATCCTTCAACATCACATCAGCAAATAATACCTCAACTGAAACAGTTTTTAACAGAAAGCTTAATAAAGATAAGCGAGAAAGCCTAAGCAGGAAACTTTTATCTAAAGTAGTCTAAAAACAATAGAAGGCAAATAATTTGTAAGTTTGAAATGTACTTATTGCCCAAGCTCAAGAGAACAACAGGCCATGTCTTTTCACTGGAAGCGGCAAATGAGATGTGAGGTAATGAGGGTTGTGCAGTCTGGATAAAGGAGAAGCTTGAGAATTCAAGGTCGCCGCTAGGTTTTACGACGGCTAAGTCAGATCCGAGGGCCTGGATCTGAACCTCTCCATCAGTTGGGGATGGAATGAAAACTGACAACATCAGATCAATGATTCAGCATCACATCAGCCAGTACCGCAGCTGAAATCATTTCCAACACAAGGCTTCTTGGTGTCTTAATTGATGGTAACTTAAAATACGATGATCACATTACTCAAGCCTGCAAGAAAACTCACTAAAAGTTGGGCTTCTCACAGAGAAGCAAACCTTTCTCACTGACTACTATAGGAATTCTTCAGCAACATCTTATCTTCTCCCTTTAGTTCACTATGCAGCACCCATCCTGACTACTCTTCGCTCCACCCTTCAAAAATAAACTAGAGGTTTGCTATGATACAGTAGCTAAGTTTGCATCCGACTTGCCAAACCTTTCACACCACTGCCTAGCACTGAGGCGTTCACACTGGCTCGAACTACCTAATTATATTACCTACTCCCAGCTGCTCAGTGCCCACAAACTAATCTACAAACCCAACACCTGCCCATCCCACACAACATCCTCAAGCATTATTTTCGTCCTAGGAATCTCCACTCACAGAACAAATATCTCCTGACCAGGACCAAGTCTCATAGCAGTGCAGTACACGTTGGTAAGCAATGGACATCCCACCCACCCTAGAAGAAGACAACATTACTACGTTTCAAACACACCCTAAAACAGCACCTGACTTCCTCATGGCTAAGCTCATGCTTCCATCCTGATTAAACTCACCTTTCTGTTTCTCTTCCATTGCCAATCTCTCTGTCAATCACCCTGACTATTTCACATTTCTTATCCCTGTCTCTTTCTCTTTCATCCTTACAACTGCTCCTTCAACTAACCTACATCCATAACCCTCTCCTACTAATACCCCCTCCTTACCTCCTCCTCAGCTTACCTATCTTCTGTTATCTCAACCTCACCATTATCAGAACTTTGTCTACTTATGGTTTTTTTGGCTTATTTCTGCTTATACCCTTCCTCTTCCTCCTCCTCTATTTTCTTTTCCTGGTGTAGTATCATCCTACCTCATTAATGTAAGTAAAGGGTTACCTATCAAAACATCTAAACCTCATAACATCGAATCTCAAAACATTGAAAACTACAAAGCAACCATAAGTAACATCCCACACAGTGTTTGCTATGTTTATGCAGGGGGCAAGTGCCCCTGCACCCCCCAAGTGGGGGGCTCCACCCCCCACTCCCCCATAAATTAATTATACCAACTCCAAGGTCGCACTACAGTGGAGTTAGGAAATTAACTTTTTCCCCCACTGTAGTGTGACCTTGGAGTTGGTATATTTAATTTATGGGGTGGGGGGGTGCAGGGGGGGCTTGACCCCTGCATAAACATAGTAAAAACTCTGTGGGATGTTATTTATAGTTGCTTTGTAGTTTTCAATGTTTTGAGATCGATGTTATGAGTTTTAGATGTTTTGAAGTTTAGATGTTATGGTCTTGATGTTTTGAGTATAGATGTTATGAAGAGTAGATGTTTTGATAGGTAACCAAATAAAGATATAGTGAACTTATGTGCATAATTATTGTTCTTGTTATTTATTTGTTTATTATTTATTTGCTTGACATTTGCTTACCACGAAAGTCTGACTGGGCCAGAAAGTGCCCATTTTCAACACAGGCCCAGGGAGAAAAGCTTCACAATAACAATCTTTCAAAAATCAAGTACAAGCATTTTAAATTATAAACTATCATATTGCACTACAAAACATCAAGTACAAATATTTTAAACCTCCAGCTATTACATGTTAACATGTTTTTAACTTATGTAAAATAATACAACTTCTAAACTACACAATAAATATCTTTACTATTTGTCTGAATACTCCCTACAAAGTACTGCTTCAAATATATTTTATGTGGAGCTTTTCTCCCTGCGCCATCATTGAAAATGGGACCTGTGTTCAGTCAGACATTCCCAGTAAACAAGACAATAAATAAATAAATAAATAAATAATGACCACTCCCCTGGTTCACACGTCTCCATCCTGATGTCCTCTAATGCCAAGAGAGAGGAATACCATGGCTCATTGGTAGTGGGCATGGTGCCAAAAAGACCAATAAGTAAAAAAAACAACATAGTTTTATGTGATTTTAGAATTAGAAAGGTAATTCTGTTGTACCAAACAAAAATCAGTGATTAACTGCCATCCCAAAAAGCAACCTCAGTTAGAAAAGTTGTGAAAGGTTACTTCTTTAGATAGTTGTCTCAGTTAAATTGCTATGTGTTACCAGCCAGAAATCAGACCTACTCTACGATGGGAAAAGCTGCATGAATGATTATGCTCATTTTCTACAGCTAAGGTATATTTCCTCCCAGACTATTCTTTGCGTTCAACATACTAACCAATCCCCACTTGTCTTATCTAGTAAAGATAGAACATAAGCAGTCATTGGCACAGGAATATGCCAGTTCAGCCAGTTTAGCCGGCACAGACTCTACTGAGCATTCAGGTCAGCTGCTGCCCCAATGGATCTGCTTCCTCCTCTTTGCAACTTTCTTTGTCCCCACTTTGCCCACTTGTAGTCACCTGACGGGAAGATTAGGGCAGTTGTTGTGGTGCTGATGTCAAACTTTTGCTAATCAGTAGGAATACAACTTCAGGTCTCCCCTGAAAATAGATTAGGGGCCTAGTCAGATTAACCTGGTCAGCAAAACATAAACAAAGTAATATTTTTTTTTTATTTGGTGCATATCAGTGTTTGACCAATTTCAGACCCAGCTCAGGGTATCTTATGACTAAAATCACACAAAAGAATTGCATGCAATAAATATTACAGTGGTATTTCGTACAGCTATAAATAAACTATACAGCCATAAAATATTAGACTGAACAGGAAAGCAAGATGTAGTGGAAGTGGCAGATGATAGACGAGACATTATTTCAGAAATTATGAGAAAATGGAAAAATAAGAGATAGAACAATGGAGAGGGAGAATTTTTCCCTTAGAACTGTTCTACTTGCAATCTAAACAGCCTATACTCTATCTGAAAAGCTCAGCACTTGCTCCTAAAGCATTTTGTATACAGGTAAAGCACTCAAACAAACGAAAGTACTTCATTCACCTAAATTCTGTTGAGTACCCATTTCCCTATAGATCCTTTCTGACTCAGTTACACAGCAATCTTTTTCACTATTTCTAGCATGTCGAAGGGTCAGTTGCTGGTGTCCTCTCTTGTTCAGCTGGTGAATCTGGGAATCTTGAGGCAATGTTACAATTGCCTCATGTACACAGACAACCCTCTCCTCCTCCCAACAAATACAAATATATGCGAGAGATGCAACTATATAGCCAAACTGGAGGCTGAGCTCTCTCAATTCAGTACTGGCAAGACCAGTCAGGAGGAGAAGGTAACCACGCACACCACAAACCCAGTCTCACATAGAACTATCACAACTGCAAACCAAACACATAAACACACAAAACATACTCGAGGCGCTGATTAAAAATCTACCAAAACAACAGAGGCCTCCAAAGCAGACACCCAAGCAACCACCACCTCAAGACATAGCACATGCAACACATAGTTCACAAAGTCAGTGTGCTAAACAGTCACAGCCCTTAAGGCCAAACAACATGCCAGACACTCTTGTAATAGGTGACTCCATAGTCAGGCACACTGACGTCCCGCTCACCAGACTGAACAAGGAGAGGGTCACAGTAAGCTGCCTGTCGGGAGCTAGAATCTGCCACATAACACAAGCACTCAGGTCACTCCACAGCAAGTACAAATATGACTCAGTCATTGTACATGCCGGTGTGAACGACCTAAGACGTACCTCCCTGGACTACATGAAAAGAGACAGAGGAGCTCTCTGATTATGTAGCCCAGGCCGGTATGACCCTGACCCTGAGCAGCATCTTACCCTCACCAAGAATGATGCCACAGTACAAAGACAAAATGATCAGTTTTAACAATTGGCTTAATTACTGGTGTCATTCTAAGGGGATCCAGTGTCTGTCTGCTTGGGATGACATGCTTGACAAGCCACGCTGCTTCGCAAGGGATGGCTTGCACCTGTCACCCCTGGGCTTCCGGATATTGGCCAAGGTTCTTGCCACCCCCATAGTGCCTTTTTTAGGCAAGGCTCAAATGACAAACCTACCTCCCTAGAAAACACAAGTGGAAAAAACTAAGGGTAATGCTGCTCAATGCCAGAAGTCTAAACCTCAAGATGCACACCCTCAAGCCCTCCTCAGTATGGAGAACATCGATGTCTGTGCAGTGACTGAAACCTGGTTCAAGGCTCCTGAGAGCACCCCAGCACTATCAGGTTTTACCTCATATCATGCTTTCCGCCCCAAAACTTGGACCGAACCACAAAAGAGGGGAGTATCCATTTTCATCAAAGATACCCACACCTCCAGGTTAGTGGCAACGCACGAAGCATCGGAGACTATCCAGGTGCAACTAACCATAGGCAAAACTGCCTTACAGTTTGTAGCATGCTGCAGACCACCCTCTCAAACTCAGGAACCCCACACAGCCTTCCTGAAGACACTGGAGAGTATGAATGTCTCTCCAAATACCATCATTTTGGGAGACTTCAACTACCCAAACATAGACTGGGAACATTACTCAAGTCCCAACACCCTAGCCCAAAGGTTCCTAGAATTCATAAACTCAAATGCAATTGAACAACTAGTCACCATTCCCACAAGAGGAGACAATATACTAGACCTGATCATCACAAACATGGGGACAAAATGCTCCACACCGGAAGTACATCCCTCTTTGGTAAGATCAGACCATAAATTAATCTCACTGGAAATCTACATCCCGCCCCCACCCCCTGCACAAAAGACCACAGTGAAGAACTTCTCAAAAGCAAACTTCACACTTCTTAAGACAGAAGTGGTATCTTTCAAGGCCCCTGGGCCAGTGGAAACCACAACCCACACTGCTGAATCCTTTGCAAATGCCTTCTATGGGCACCTTCAAGAATGCATGGATCATGCAATCCCAAATAAAACCAAGACCCATTCCCCCAAAAGCAGGCGCCCGGTCTGGTGGACCCCAGCCATAAACAAACTTTACAACAGGAGGAGGAAGCTACTACATGACAGAGCAAAATCCCTAAAAGGGAAGGCATCTCTGATCAGTACTAGCAAAAAACTACGATCACTCATAAAATCATCCAAGGCCAACTTTGAGAGAAAAATCGCAAAAGACACAAAAGACAATCACAAGGCCTTCTTTAGCTATGTTAGAAACCTGGGTGGAAACTCCCAGATATGCTCAGAGTTAGTCCAAAATGACACAAAATACACTGAACCCACTGACATTGCCAACATTCTGGCAGACAGGTTTAGTGCAAATTTCTCCTCCCCCCCCCCCAAAAGGAGAAATAACTATCCCAGCAGAGTGTAGCCTCCCTAACATCTCAGATGCCCAGGTGAGAGCCGCCCTCTCTAAAGCTAAAAACACAGCATCAATGGGACCGGATGGTGTCCCGGGCTGTGTGCTACATGAACTCCAAGAGGAACTAAACCCACACATAAGGCTGCTGTTTAATCTTTGCCTTACTACAGGATACGTACCCAAAGAGTGGCGTACGGCAACAGTGGTCCCACTTCACAAAGGCGGTGCTTCTACGGACCCTGGAAATTACCGCCCATAAGCTTGACGAGCCTGGTCTGCAAAGCTATGGAGAGGATCATTATGGAACTCATAAACAAAGACATTGGGGACCTACAGACATTGGATCCTACCCAATTTGGCTTTGTCAAGGGCAGATCCTGCCTTTTGAACTTGGTCGACTTTTTTGAAACAGTCACTTAAGGCCATTGATGAGGGTAAGGCAGTTCACACAGCCTACCTTGACCTTGCAAAAGCCTTTGACACAATACCCCACTTGGGCATCATAGACAAACTCACCAGCTTAAATATAAACCCATATGTCACAAGATGGGTTGCAAACTGGCTCAAGGACAGAACCCACAGGGTCAGAGTTGCTGGAGCTATGTCAGACTCTAAGCTAGTCACAAGCGGTGTCCCACAGGGCTCAGTCCTGGGACCCCTCTTGTTCGGCATTTATTTTTCCGAGGTACAGGCAAACATAGGAGGATTGTGGCTGACAAAGTTCGCAGATGACTGCAAACTGGGCGCCATAATTGATACTGCAGCGGACACAAACATCCTTCAGAGAGGCCTCATAGAAATGGATAATTGGTGCCAGAACCATGGCCTTAAGCTGAACGCCAAAAAATGTATAGTCATACCCTTTGGGAAAAACAAGGTACCGACAAATTACCACATAGGCGGTAATCCATTAAGTACGGAAGAGGTAATCAGGGACCTAGGGACCCAGGTTGACAGTAACCTCTCATTTGACACTCACATTGCCAAAGTGGTTAGGAAGACCTTCTATATTGCCCACCTTATCATGAAGGGTTTCACATCTAGATCAAGAGAGGTCATTGTGCCCCTGTACTCTTCTCTTATCAGGCCAATGATTGAGTACAATGCCCCATTTGGGATGTATCTCACCCGACACCTGCAGCAGTTGGAAAGACCCCAAAAGTTCCTCACCAAGAGGATAAAGGGTCTTAAACATATGCCATATGCTGCCCGACTGAAAAAACTCCAGCTCTATTCAGTCGCATACCGCCTACTCAGAGGTGATCTGTGCCTGACGTACAAGGCCATGTCCAATCCTGAATTAATGGACATGCTCCACCTCAGAAAATCCAAATCCATCAGAGCCACGAGAACAAGTGACTTAAACCTCAACACAGAAATAAATAGAACGTGCTGGAGGGACAGATTCATAATCCAGAGGCTCCCTACACTCTGGAACAGAATCCCAGTCCATGTTAGGCAGAGCCCCTCACTGACTCTATTCAAGAGAAATCTCGACGAGTGGATGGGAGATCATAGGTTTACCCCGGGGGTCATCTCTGTGTCACTACTAGACAGAGGCATAGTAAACTAAACCCTAAAAGGGCGTAGTATTCTCATCCTAAGGGGTGGTGTAAGCCACATACACTCTGGCTAGGCTTATAAATGCCCTAGGGCAGATAGCCTAGTATGAACCTATGAACCTATGAACCTATATGTACATATTTACAAGATATTCAAGTCTACATCCTGTGTGTGGAGGGCTGGATGTAAAACAAATGGTTATTGGTGGGTAAACAGATCATGTGATTTGACCTCAGCTGAGACAGTGGCTCATGTAAGAACTTGATCTCCTCAACATTAGGATGGCCACAAAATATCCCAAATGGGACAAACGGCAAACAGGTAACAAAGAAAAGCCAAAAAGCTGACACAACCAACAGACAGACCCAGATAAACCAGAGTCTTCACTGTGCGAGCTGACATTTCTCAAAGAACGACCAAACAATCCACTTATGCTGTACTCCGATGAACCCATAAAAAGGGCAAAACATGTCATGCCATGTCTACAGCTAGTGGGATTTCAAAGAATTTAAAAAAAGGAAAAAAAAAGAATGTGCATGGTGGCTATGAAAGGGAGAAGTGAAACTTTTGGTTTCAAGGACTGCAGGTAGTACCAACGAGCAGCACAGCTGTAGTTTGTACCATTTTAATATCTAACTCTGATGCTGTTTCACAGATATGGCCATAACATTTTGTTAACATTTCCAAGAGTTCAGGAAAAAACAGTCTAAGTACAGAGCCAGTTGAAGTTTTCTTTGAAGAGAATAATACCACATTCACCAATCTGCAGGGATCTCATCCCTGGCATGGAGGGACTTATCTTGCCATTGAGTACCTGCCTTCCCAACAAAAGCATTTGGATGACTGCCAGTTGACCGAAATATAATCCGCTAAAGAAGGAGCTTATGGAATAGAGCTTCATTTGTTGTGACTACCTGTCAACGCTATAGTCTTTTTGAAATATTAGTCTGAGTGGAGATTGGAAAGCGTTTGACAGGCAAGAAACATGTCTATAAAAGAGTAATTGAGGCATTTTTGTGAAAGGGACCTAACCTTAAAAAGAAGTTGTCCTCCATTGTCATTTCTGCATTATAGGCTTATACGTTCATAGGTGTTTACTAGGCTAATGACTACAAACTCCTTTTTAAGCCTAGTCATGCATCTCGAATTTCTGGCAAGTTCTGATACCCTTGATAAGTGTAAGCAGGGGTTTGGGAGATGCACCATTTACAGGTTATACCCTTGATAAGTGTAAGCAGGAGCCTGGGAGCTGAACCATTTACAGATTATATTTTTGCATTAGAGACATAGGTGCCAAACCAGGGATGAATTTTTTGTTTCCTATCCAATTGTCCAAGTTGCACTTGAATTGAGTTAGGGAGGAACTCTGCTTCACATGGATGGGAGCCTGTTCCATAGACGGAGTAGTCTCTGGGATACATACCTATCTCTCCAGCAGGTCTTATTTATATCACAGGCAAGGTTTAAATCTTTAGAATGGATAATTCTGGTACTGTTTGTTTTGTGGATATGCAGGAGGTCCATCAGAGTGGGGTCTGACAATGCCCTATATGCCAGGCATAGATCTCCCCTCAAAAGCCTGTAGGAGACTGAATACAGGGACAGGGCCTTGAGGCAGTCTGAATAGGACATATTACATACACCATGTATTCTTTTAGTGAGGAACCTCTGTGGATGTTCCAGTTGTTGGATATGCCTGGTTAGGTACATACCAAAGGGGGCATTGTACACAATGATAGGCCTGATGAATCCTGCTTAGTGTCTGCTATTCTAAAAGTGTATTAGTTCTGGTTTAAGCAATTGGGCTTCAGGCCAGTTATTCTACATTAAGAAGGTTTGTGGTCTGCACTCTTGTGGGAGGAGAGGCTGGATTCTGCCCTTCTGAGCTGGGAATTTCTGGTCACAGGCTTATTGTGCCTGCTTATTCAAACTGTTTCTTTCTGAAACTGGTGCACCTTGTTGCTGTAGCATAGGACCAGATTCAGGCCTGCTGAATCTAGCTTTGTTTGTATAACTTGAGCACTGATCTAGGCCATCTTTTTTGGAGAAAGTTCCCCTGCACCCTAGTAGCGGGAGTGTGCAGTTAGAACTTGTCTGATTGAAGACTCCTGGAAGAGGGCTCAGTTTTGAGTTTTTTTCTGGTTAATTGGGTAACTTGTTTAAATCAGATTGTTCATTTTCTATTATTTTATATATATAAAAAAAAATTGCACTTTATTCATCTTCTTTTACTGTATTTGTGTTTCTTCCTACTTTATTACTAGGGGCATTGACTACACCTCTGAACTGAGATATATAACAATAAGCATCTTTTTATGCGCATTTAAAGTGTTTTCTTGACTGTATCTGCTTTATTTTCTGAAAAAAATATATATACTTGTTTCCCACCTTTCTAAGCTAGTATAGTCCAGTTTTCAGGTTAGTGCTGAATTCAGGGCTGTGTTACAAATCTCTGGGCTTGCCCATACCTTACTTGGATAGAAGGAAATTTCTCTGTTCACCTGTGAGAGAGGGGAAGTTTGAGCAGCCTATCTGTCTCTGGAGGAGTGGTTTCAGCCCAGAAATTAGTAGTTTATTGGCCATTTTGGGCTAATTTTTATCTCTTTCATTTCCCTGCTATAAAAAACGCATTTGCCTGGGTTTGCGTTGCGGGCAGCGCCGGTTAGCTAGGGTATACCTATTCCCGGCTCCACAAAATCTCCTCTTCAATTTTTCCTTTGGAACTAAACAAACTTTCAACTTAAGCACTCAAGCCATTCATTTCTCAGCCTGGCACTTGCTCAAAACACATAGCAAGCACTTATAAACCCTAGCACTACAGAAGGACAAGGCTCCCTATTCAACCTTACCAGCCATTCCGTAAAACAGTTTACTGTACCTATCCAGGCATGTCCAAAGGGCAGTTTCAGGTGTACTCTCCAGTCCAACTGGTGAATCTGGGCATTTTATGGCAATGTTACAACTGCCTCATGTACACAGACAACCCTCTCCTCCTACCAAACACTAATACATGTGAGAGATGCAATTATACAGCCAAACTGGAGGCTAAGCTCTCTCAACCCAAGACTGGTTCAGACAGTCAAGAGGAGAAGGGTAATACTTGCATCACACCACCAGTCTCACACAGACCCATTAAACCAGCACCGGCAAAAAACACACGTAAATACACGAAAACATACTCGGGGGCTCTAAATAAAAATCTGCAAAAGCAACAGAGTCCTCCAAAGCAGACATCCAAGGAACCTCCACCCCCCAACACAAACCATGAAACACATACTTCACAAAACCAGTGTGCCACGCAATCACAGCCCTCAAGGCAAAATAACATACCCAACATACTAGTAAGAGATGACTCTATAGTAAGGCACACTGATGTCCCACTCACTAGGCTGAATAAGGAGAAGGTTACTGTTAGCTGCCTAACGGGTGCCAGGATCCGCCACATAACACAAGCACTCAGGTCACTCCAGAACAAGTAGAAATACGACTCTGTCACTGTCCATATTGGTGTGAATGACCTGAGATGTACCTCCCTGGACTACACGAAAAGAGACATGGAAGAGCTCTCTGAACATGTAGCTGAGGCTGGTATGACCCTGACCCTGAGTAGCATCCTGCCTCACCAAGAATGATACCATGGTATAAAGAAAGAATTATCAATTTCAACAATTGGCTAAGTTTCTGGTGTCATTCAAAGGGGATCCAGTGTCTGTCTGCCTGGGATGACATGCTCGACAAGCCACGCTGCTTTGCTAGAGATGGCTTGCACCTGTCACCCTTAGGCTTTCGAATACTGGCCAAGGCTCTTGCCACCCCCATAGTGCCTTTTTTAGGCAGGGCTCAAAAGACAAACACACCGCCGTAAATAGCACAAGTAAAAAAATCTGAGGGTAATACTACTCAGTGCCAGAAGTCTAAACCTCAAAATGCACACACTCGAGGCAATCCTCAGTATTGAGAAAATCGATATATGTGCAGTAAAAGAAACCTGGTTTAAGGCTCCAGAGAGCACCCCAGCACTACCAGGCTACAACTCCTACCATACATTTCGGCCACAGAATCTGGACCGAAATACAAAAGGCAGGGGAGTATCCATATTTATCAAGGATACCCACACCTCCAGGTTAGTGGCACAGAATGATGCTTCAGAGATTATCCACGTGCCACTAACAATGGGCAAAACTGCAATTCAAATTGTAGCTTGCTACAGATCACCCACCATGTCCCAGGACCCTCATTCTGCATTTCTGGAAACACTGGGTAACATAAAGGTCCTACCAAGCACCCTAATATTGGGTGATTTCAACTACCCAAATATTAACTGGGAGAACTACTCAAGTACTAATTCCCTTGCCCAACATTTCCTAGAATTTATAAACTCAAACTCCCTGGAACAGCACTCCCACCAGAGGTGACAACATATTAGACCTGGTCATCACCAACATGGGCGACTGGTGTTCCACACCGGAGGTCAACCCCTCGCTGGTTAGATCCGACCATAAACAAATCACTTTGGATATCCACATTCCGCCCACACCCTCAGACAAGGAAACCACCATGAAAACCTTTTCAAAAGCAAACTTCACGTTACTTAAGACGGAGGTGGAAAGTTTCAAAGCCCCCATGCTAAAGGATAACACTGTCCAAGCTGCAAAATCCTTTACTAATGCATTCTACAGGCACATACAAGAATGCATGGATCATGCTATCCCAAGCAAAACCAAGACTCACTCCTCCAAGAAAAGGAAACCAGTCTGGCGGACCCCTGCCATAAACAAGCTATACAATAGAAGGAGGAAACTAGTACAAAAAAGAGTAAAATCCCAAGAAGGGAAGACATCCCTGATCAGTATCAGCAAGAAACTATGATCCTTCATAAAATCGTCCAAGGCAAGCCTTGAAAGAAAACTTGCCAAGGACTCCAAAGATAACCACAAGGCATTCTTTAGCTATGTCAAGAATCTAAGTGGCAAAGCTCAGATCTGGTCAGAGTTAGTGCAGAATGGCACAAAATACACTGAACCAACCATATTGCCAACATCCTGGCAGACAGGTTCAGTGCAAACTTCACCCCCCTCTCACCCCCAAAAGGGGCCATAACCATACTAGAAGAATGTAGAGCTCCTGAAATCACAGACACTCGGGTTAAAATAGCCCTCTCCAAAGCCAAAAACACAGCATCAATGGGACTGGACGGTGTCCCAGGCTGCGTCCTACACAAGCTCAAAGATGAACTAACCCCCTCACCTAAACACACTGTTCAAACTCAGCCTCGCCACAGGCTACGTACCCATAGAGTGGTGCACAGCAA
>NC_056749.1:13021776-13129276 GCF_019279795.1 Protopterus annectens | reverse complement strand
GGCTATGTCCCTAACTAATGGCGCACTGCTACAGTCATCCCGCTCCATAAAGGGGGAGCAATGACAGATCCATGGAACTATCACCCCATTAGCCTGATGAGACTGGTATACAAAGCTATGGAGTGCATCATCATTGACCTGCTTCACAAAGACATAGGTAATCTCCAAACTTTTGACCTCACACAGTTCGGCTTCGTCAAGGGGAGATCCTGCCTGCTAGACCTGGTTGATTTCTTCGAGGCAGTCACCATGCTGTGGATGAGGGTAAGACAGTTCATACAGCCTACCTCGACCTGGCCAAGGCCTTTGATACCATTCCCCATGTAGGTATCATGGATAAACTCAACAAACTAGGCATCAATCCTTACATCACTAGATGGGTTGCAAATTGGCTCACAGACAGGACCCACAGAGTGAAAGTTGCAGATTCCAAGTCATACTGTCAGCCAGTAACTAGTGGAGTCCCTCAAGGCTCAGTCCTGGGCCCTCTCCTGTTTGGCATCTACTTCTCAGAAGTAAAGGCCAACACAGAAGGACTCTGGCTGACCAAATTCGCTGATGACTGCAAGCTAGGAGTCTTTATCAATTCCCAAGTGATGCGGACATCCTACAAAAGGTCCTCTCTGAGACCAATGGCTGCTGTCAGAACTATGGCCTGAAGCTTAATGTAAAAAAATGCGTTATTATCCCCTTTGGAAAAAACTCCGTTCCCATGAGTTAACATTGATGGGAGCCCACTGAACACTGAAGGGGCCATAAGAGATCTGGGCACCCAGGTTGACAGCCACCTCACCTTCAACCACCGCATTGCCACTGTGGTCAGAAAGTCCGTCAATGTGACACATCTTATAACCAAAAGTTTCACATCCAGGAAGAAAGAGGTTATCATCCCTCTCTACTGATCCCTCATTAGACCAATCATTGAATATAATGCCCTGTTTGGCATATACCTGACTAGACACCTACAACAGCTGGAGAGCTCACAAAAGTACCTCACAAAAAAAGATCCTAGATCTTAAACACATGTCCTACATGGACAGACTCAAGAAACGTCAGCTGTTCTCAGTCTCTTATCATCTACTTAGAGGTGACCTCTGCTTGACTTACAAAGCAATGTCCAACCCAGCCCTACTTGAATTGCTACACCTAAAGAAATCTCAATCCCCCCACACCACACACTCCAGAGATCACAACCTCATTATCACAATTAACAGAACATGCTGGAAGGACAGGCTCATCTCCCAAAGACTGGCCATACTCTGGAATAAGCTTCCCATTCATGTCAAGCAGAGCACCTCACTGGCACTATTCAAGAGAAATCTCGACGAGTGGATGAGTAACAGAAATTTCACCCCAGGGATCACTCTAGTTACCCTACTGGATAGGGGCACTGTGAACTAACATCAGGTGGCATGGTGCCTGGGCAGTTTTTTTGGGCTAGGCTTGTAAAGGCTCCAGGACCATTAGCCTAGTACACAAATCTTTCCTTTCTCCAAAAGGTGTCATCTGAAGCAAATTTAAATCAGTCCATTGATTTATCAGTCTTTTTTCCCAGTTTCTTTAACAAAGGTGAACATCTGCTACATATCTTAGATATTCACAGACAGTTCATGTTCCACTTACACATACCAACTATATCAGAAAGTCAGATCAACTGTTTGTTTCCTTTTCTGAAATAAAATTGGGAAGACAAGTCAAAAGTTGCAATTTCCAAATGGCGTTCAGACTGTATTTCCTTTGTATATAATGACCTGGGTTTACCCCTACATATGAAATCTAAAGCCCATTTCACTGGGGCAATGGCTACTTCCACAGATTCATGAAAAGAGTTCCCATAGATGACATTTGTACAGCAGCAACTTGGTTAAAAATTCATATGTTTATATCTCATTATAAACTGAATGTGCAGTCTAGAGCTCACACTTTCTCTGGTTCTGTCCCTGATACCACCTAGGTCCTTTTCAGGCAGCTTGAGAATCTGTTCCAAACATTGACTCTGATGAAAATGGACAACAACGAATACAAAAGTTTTGTACTTACCACAATGATGGATCCGTGTTTTCTCATTCTCATCCTATTTAACATCTTTCCCTCCTTCCCACTTCCAAATTGCCATCTATAAACTTCTGGTGCTTGGACAAGCTTTACCTAAAACCTTGTCTGCTTCAGGTAGGGTTACCATACGTCTGGGTTTTCACGGACACGTCCTCTTTTTTGGGCTCCTGTCTGGGTGTTTTTTGAAAATTTTGCGATTTGTCAGGGTTTTAAAACCCGGACAAATAGCAGAATTTTCAAAAACAAGACGTCCCTATTTCCAGGTCTTTCCTCCACTTTTTTTTTTTTTTTTGATTGGCGTGTATACTGCTTGATGTTCCGCATTGAACAGAAGAGGGTCCGCTGTGCGAGTTTTTGATTGGCTCGCATACCGGCATACGGGCCAATCAAAAATCGCCAAACACGGAGCTTCTTGTCTTTAATGCGGAACTGCAATGCAATGTTCTGCATTAAAGACTAAAGACTTTTTTTTTCTTGTTGCTCTTCACGTAAGAGCCTGGTAACCCCAAGTCTTGTCTTTTAATGTGGAACTGCAATGTTCTGCATTAAAGACAAGACTAAAGTTTTTTTTTTTTGCTCTTCAACCCTGTCAATAATACCAGCACATATTTTTCCATCCTCTTTTTCATATAACCAAATATGGTAACCCTAGCTTCAGGTGACATCACCCATACTGACATGTTTAGTAAGATGTTGACTTTATTCTGTAGGCGTCGTTATACTTTTCAGGTAACCTTCTCTATAGTTATCAAGAGTCCGCAAATTTGATCTGAGGCAACTTATTAGTATGAGAGGAGTCAGAGCCTTGGATTCAAAAACTCTGGAAGATGGTGCTGATCTGACAACCCTAAACATTGAACTGGGCAAACATGAGATAACATGGATCTATTGTTTTGGTAATCACATAACTTTCATTTTTGTGTTTACTGACAAAAGCCAGGAAGGGAATTTTGTGGTCAAATTAACATATGGGGTACACAAAAATAAAGATAAGGGTAGACAACAAGAGAAGCACTGGGCTTAAGAACACACGAAGGACATGGTGAGACAGTGGGGAAATTTGATACTTAGCTCTGTTGCTGGATGGTCTTGGAACTAGCTCAAACCAGAAGGTTTTTACCTTGTAGACATAAGGTGCAGGGTTTAATACTCACATGGGGTGATTGGCTAGGCTTAAAATGGCCCACATGGGCAGTTAGCCTAGTACTAACCTATGAAGAAGTAGAAAGGTTTGAAAAAAAAGCTATTGGAACTCAACAATCAATAACAATTACATGTCTAATCTACCATAAAGCAATCAGAACAACTGATCTAACCTGGCATAAAGCAACCAAAACTCTTGATCTAACCTGGCATCAAGCAACCACAACTTCTGATCTAACCAAGAATAAAGCAACCAGAACTCCTGATCTAACCTAGAATAAAGCAACCAGAACTCCTGATCTAACCTAGACTAAAGCAACCAGAACTCCTGATCTAACCTGGCATAAAGCAACCAAAACTCTTGATCTAATCTGGATTCAAGCAACCAGAACTTCTGATCTAACCTAGAATAAAACAACCAGAATTGCTGATCTAACATAACTCTTATTCATCATCTCACAAGAAAGAAGTCAAGAGTTGAATTCTAATAGGTAGGCTGTTTAAATGGATATAATTTTTATTAACGTAACCAAAGCCTTCAAACGTGTTGTCCACTTCCTGGTACAAAACCATCTGCCTGACACTGAGATTCCTCCTACTGTCGCCAACTGGTTTATAAACAACTAGTCTAATAGGACATTTACAGCCTAAATTGTTCCCTCCACGTTCACCATATCCCCTTTAAGCAAAGTTCAACAGGTTTCCATTATCCTATCTTATCCTTTGTCCACATTCATTAGTAGACCACCCAGACGTACCCCCATCTTCCCGTAGTCCTATACTCCAATGATATGGTATTACACAGCTCTCATGCCTTTCATTCACACATAAAAAGTCAGCTACAAAATGATCTCCAACTCTCAGAATAACTTTGTTGATAAAAACTAATCTTAAATTCTCCTAAAACTAAGTGCTGGTATTTGGGAGTATGCAAAAACTGTCACCTATTCCTCATTCCTGGAAGATGATAAATATCAATAACAACAGACTGGGGACCCCTCCATGAAATACTCAGGTATTTGGCTAGATCAAATATTAAACTTTCCACACACACACACACACACACACATTGGGGAAAAAGTTAAAAAACTACTTACTTCTCTGAGTAAGGAAAATCTTGCATTTTCTCCCTTATGCAACCAGTGCTGCTATAAGAAAAAGGTATTCACCATTCCCATCTTAGCATGGGTTACCTCTATTTGCATTAACTTCTAAGGAAAACCTAATGACAATGCAAACATGTTAATATATATTGCTTGGTTCACTACTCTTTCCCTGCTATTAAACACCATTTTACCACTCTTCATAAAGCTAAATGACTAAAAAGACAAATCTTCTTCTAGCTCTATCATTACCTTAATGCAGAACGTTTTTGTATGATACAAAATGGCCCATTTTTGTTATCCATTAGGACAGAGTCCCTAGAGGACAAGCCTCCTGGGTCACCACTTTCATGAGAATAGATACCTGATGATCACAGCCCATAAGAAGACCAGGATGTACAGATGGTGACTGGTTTGTAGTGCCTCATGCAGGTGTTTAAGGAATACTGAGGTGCTACAACACAGGTATCATCCAATGTGGCTTTACAGAGAAAGGACTTGGAAACGGTCACTGGCTAATACACTGCGTTTTTGAAGAGGCAGTAAAAATTTGCCACATTTCCAATGGCCAAAGGCCATATAATTTGTCAGTCATCTGGAAACAGATATAAGACAGTGATGACCTTAACATTTCCTAATGATTTTGGCCTGTCCACTTAAAATCTAGACTGTTTCAGGAAGACGGCAGGTACATTAATGGACTGATTAAGATTAGATGCTTTGGGCAACATTCAAAAGGAAAGCTGGGTATCAGACCTTATAAACAACCTTTTCATGTAGAAAACCAAGTAAGGAGATTTTGTAATGAGATTAGAAGGCCCAAAGACTCTTCTTGCAGTGGTAATCAATGCTAATAGGAGTAATATGAGGTAGCATTCTTAAACAGATAAGTGGTAAACCTCTCAAGCATAAAATAACTATTTAAAGGAGGTACTGGCTCCCTAAGATGAGGCCAAAGGTTGAAGGTTTCTCGCAAAAAAGGGTTTACAAACCTTTACAGAAGTTATTGAGAAGAAATTTGACATAAGTAGTAGTTGCAAATGACTACCAGTGGACTTTGACACTGGGATACCTTAACGCAGAATCAAAATGCTCTGAAAAAAAGCCAAAAAAAGAAAACTTTGGAATTTGAGTAGAAAACTGTTCAAGAATGTTTCTGCCCATATAGAAAACTTTTTTAAATTCTCAAAGTGCATCTTTTGAGCAGAAGGTTGTTGGATCTGGGAGATGACAGAAATTATTCTGCTTGAGAAACTTAGACCCTCAGTTAGCCAAGCACAGGAGTGGCCATAGTGTCATTTTCAGGGAGATGAGATGTGGCTAAAGCTTGTCTGATGAGTGAGACAACAGTGCTTTGGAATACTATAACCTCAGTGGTTTGCAGAGTATGGAAGCCCAAAGAAGAGGGAACTGAATCTTTCTCAGCTAAGGGTGGGAGGCTGGCATAATGGTTAAGGTGCTTACCTTAGAAGCACAAGGTGCAGGGCTTGATTCTAAGATGGGGTAATTGGCTAGGCTTAAAAATGGCCCATAAGGGCAGTTAGCCTACTACTAACCTATAAAAGGAGAATTCATTATACTGTCTGTAGCCTACTTTTGTAGATAGACATATTCATCAGCGGAAATGGAGGAAGGGTGTTACTTGAGCAATACTGGGGTACACAGATCATCCATCATCTGATGCACTGGCACAGGACCAATGAATAGTAGTTCAACTACTGTACCTGTGCCTTTTGTTTAGGGAAGATGGGTGTGATCAGTTATTGCAGGCATGCTCATGGGGAGTGGGAGGGGGGGTCACCTGTGGTTTGCTACATGGGTGACACCTAGTAGGAGTACATAGTGTTATACCCCATGTAGTTTGGACCTCCCAAGCTGCACTGCATGGGGTATTTACACTGCTATGCTGAGGGGAATTCAGTAAGTGGAGGCATGCTTTCCTTCAGAGGCAGCCAATAGCATAGCTGAAAAGAGCCACTGAAAAGAGATTGCTTCACTGGGGGGAGTACAGGCCACCTCACCGGACCAGTAAGTTGGCCAGCTCCCTGTCACCTGACTCTTGTTGCAGGAAAATGGCCTGATTCAAATTCCCAAGCAGGAATGTAAAGCGCTCTGGCCGAGCCTGGGAATGTCTGTCTCCTATCTCTATGGAATAAATGGACCAATTGGGTAAAGGCATAGCAGGCATTGGGTAGGTCCTTTGGTGTGTGTGTGTGTGTGTGTGTGTGTGTGTGTGTGTGTGTGTGTGTGTGTGTGTGTGTGTGTGTGTGTGTGTGTGGTAAAAAAAAAACAGTTGTGTCAATTACTGTTGGACAGAATGAAGGCTGTCTCAGGCTGGGATATCCAAAAGATGAAAGATCTTCCTGGAAACTCACTAAATGAAAGATTGCTAATGGGGCATTAAGGCACATTGGCTCAGTCTGTTAGTTAGGATGTTTGCCTCTCCTGGAATGTGTATTGCTTCTAGAAAATGTGTGGACTGGATGGCCCACTGTCACTTTGTCATAGCCTCTCTGCACATCATTGGATAGCAACATGTTCCTCCTGTTTGTTGATAGCAAGTTACTGTCATATTGCCTGACTGGATGGAAGCCACTGCCTTTGATAGACAGTGTTGAAATGACAAAAAAGGGAAAGAAGCAGTGTCCTCATTTCCAGGATCCTGGAATTATGTGAGACTTCTGGGCTGACCCATCAGCTTATTAACACACGCTTCTCCAACTCTGAGCAGATGCACCTGTGACTAACCACTGTAAGCAGGATCGAAGCTTCAAAGTGATCCCTGTCAGGAGGTTTACCTGACCTAGCAACCAGGCCAGATGACAGTGGCATGTCCTAGAAACCCGAGTCCTGTGACTACTGTACTCTGAGGGTACATTGGAGGACCCCATATAGAGTCTGGCATGAAGCACCATAAAAACAATCCTATAGAACAAGCATAGCTCACCTCTAAGTACCCTATAAAAATAGAATGCAGTGATAATTCATAGTTCTGCACGGATCACGGTTTCCAGTCCTGTGTTATTTGTAGTAAGTAAAGTTTGCACCATTAAGATGTTTCCGGCAACTTGTCTGAAGGCAAAACACACAACATGGTATTCAGTAATGATGGGATTACCGAGATGTAAATTTGTAGAATTATCTCCCTGTCAGACACTAAGCACACACTTTATGGCCTACAGAATATACTTTTTTGATGCTGGTATAGAAGTGCTGGTCAGAGTTTAAATTGCCATCTGCCCTTATCCTTAGAACTTAAATGATAATGCAACCTAATGAGAGCTTGGTATAATGGTTAAGGTGTTTACCATACAGACAGGAGGTGCAGGGTTTGACTCTTACAAGTGCAGTCAGCCAAGCTTTATTATTGGACCATTTATTTTCTGGAATCACAATTTATGTCCTCTTTGCAGCAGGACATGTTGCTACATTTACTGACATTAAAGATGCGTTTCTTATTTGTAGACCATCTTGAAGAATTTACCTTCTTTTATTGAAATAATTACATTATCCACTTTGCAACCATCAGCATATCTGGCCATTCCATATTCTATTTCTCACTTTTTTATGTGAGACAAATAGCACCCGAAATGAAATGGTCCCAGTGCAGAGCCCTGTGTAACATGAGCCATGAATGCTAACTCCCCTCTGGATATGTAGGTAATGCCCCCACTTTTACTTGTGACGATGCTTAACCAGTGTTTTACTCTGTGAACTATGCATAGATTGACAGTTTTTCATTTCTGTCAGTTATTCCCCATGTATGTAGTAATGCTGAATGCATTAGCAAGGAGTTCAGTACTATGCACTTCTAAATTCAGAAAGATCACACAGTACACAACTGTAGATGCATTACAGGCAGTGTTTTGTTTGTTAGTGGTCACTAGCATCATATTTCTGAAATTCTAATAACTCAAGGACCACATCTTCACCCAAACACAGTGCAGCTGCACTCATACAGGCCACGTTACATGAAGCCTGTAGCTCTGTCACACCCCTTTATCCCTGTTTCATCCCTCCTTCCATCATCTTGTCACCCCCTTATTTACTGCTCTCACTCCCCTTTCCTCCCTCTTATCTTCGCATCGCTCACACTTCCTCTCCTTTTTCTCCTTTCCCCCTGCATACCTCTCTCATTTTTTTATGCCTTCTCCTCATGGTATCCTTTTCTGCAGCTATTCTCACTTGCCCTTCTAATGTCTTCATACCTCTCTATGTAACGATATGCTGCTATCTGTGTAGCATTCTTGATGCATGGCGCAGTGGTGCAGTAGTAGCCTTGTCGCCTCTGTCACACTAGGTTCTCTGGTTCAATTCTTGGCTGGGGTGCCTTCTGTGTAGAGTCTGCATGTCCTCACTATGTTCGTGTGGAGTTGTTCCGGTTTCTTCCCACATTACAAAGATGTGCCTGGAATGTTTTTCCCCAGGCATCTGCCGAAAATTGCCTTTGCTCTAAGTTGGACTTTTCCGGTCAACAAATGTTAAATATAAAATAATCCATCTCAGTCATTATGGCTACATCTAATCCATAAAGCTCTGCTAATTCCATTTTTCCATCCCTGTTTTGATGTTGTAAACTGCTTCTTCAACTAAATGTTGCAGCATATTTAGCATATAGGACATTTCCAGTAATCAAATGTCAATAAATAACTGACTAACTACATGAATAAATATTCTTGCATTTGTAAATATGTATATATTTTGTTGCATATTCTTGCATCTGTAAATATGCATACCTCTCAACCTCTTAACATAAGAAATCAGGACAAAGCCAAACGGATTGGGGGACAAAGGCCCCCAAAATAGAGATTCAAATTTGAATTTCTCTTATAAACCTACAAAGTTGCTAGAATAACAGGTTTTTGCATTAGCACGTATTTTGTGAAGGATATGAAGTCTGAAACTCAAATGTCTATCCTTATTTAATGACTTAAATTCTCACTTATTTGTCAGAAAACAACACATTTTATGAGGAAAAGGCCAAAAATTTAAGGCAAAAATCTGGACATTCTCTGAAGATTTGGATAATTAAGAAAGATATGAAATATGTTTTGTTCATTTTTTAAGTGATCCTGTTTGCCTGGGCTGTGCCTGCAAATGGTCCATTCAGATTAGCATTCTAGTTTGTCTCTAAAATATTACTACTTCTATTAGATGCATATACACACATAGATGTTCAGAATGTTTCTATCTGCCGATGCGGAACATGTGATTAGATAATGCAATCCTGCCACCTAATGGCCATTTTGTGAAGTTCTTTGAGTGTGTTCAAAGCAGCCATAGTTTCCTGATGACTCCCTTAGAAAAAAACTGCCGCAGAAGCACAAAGCTTTGATGTGTAGATATTATTAGAAAAAAAGGAGGGAAAAAAAAAAACGCTCAGTGAAACAGACCAAGCATCTGGGCGCTGTTAAAGGCCCGATATTTGTCATGCACACATCCTTTGCATATAGTCATGGAAAACTGCTTTGTTCTCCATTATGCAGTGCTAATTTTGTACTTGCAGGTCTGCTTTTAAATTTGCAAACTTTGCAGTTCTTCAGACTTCTCTATAATGAATAATTCCATGTCGCTTTGTGCTATTGTAACATTTCCCAGGGACCTGTCAGAGAGGTTAATTCATTTCTTCCAACTACGTTATATTTATAGACTTTGTTTTTTTTTGAATAGTTTATAGCCATTGTGTTTTGCACTATACTTCCCTGAGATCTGTCGATATGTCTAACTAATTTTCTCCTGTTTATTGTTTGGGAATCATACACTCTGCTTGACTGCACAATTTATATCATATAGAACTTTGGACTTCAATTTACTTCTTGGCCTAGGACATGCCTGCATACCTCTCAACTTTTTAGTACAAGAAATCTGGACAAAGCCCGACAAAATGGGGGGACAAAGGCCCACAAAATTGGGACATATTTTAAATATTACTAAGACTAAAATATTAATATTACTAAGACTAAAATTGGCTGCAACCTCTACAGCTACAATCCTACCATATCATGGAACAAATTACCACTCGAAATCAGGGCCCTCAAACATCCAAATCAATTCAAAGCTGCCACTAGATAGTACCTCCAAAATCACTGGTCCTGCCTCTGCACTCATCCTCCCTGATCTATCACATTAATTCATATGTAATCACCAAAACTTCAAACCTTTTACCTTGTAAACCTCTTCAAAGTATCGCTGTTCTTCTCCATCTCTTATCTCCATTTCTAATGTCACATATCTCATGAAATAACTACATAGGTTCATAGGTAGGTACTAGGCTATCAGCCCAATGGCCTAAGTAAGCCTAGCCAACAAGGTTCCCTGGCTTACGCCACCCAAGAAAGTTAATTTTCTGTGCCCCTGTCGAGCAGAGCCACAGAAGTGATCCCCGGGGTGTATTTCCTATTTCCCATCCACTCATCAAGATTTTTTTGAAGAGTGCTAATGAGGAGCTTTGTTTGACATAGATGAGTAACTTGTTCCAGAGTATAGGAAGTCTCCGGGACAGGAATCTATCCCTCCAGCATGTTCTGTTTATTGTGGTGACAAGGTTTAGGTCTCTAGAGCGTGTAGCTTGGAGGGATTGGGATTTCTTTAGGTGTAGCATATCCAACAGCTCTGGGTTTAACATAGCTTTATATGTTAGGCAGAGATCTCCTCGAATTTGGTGATATGCTACAGAGTAAAGCTGAAGTTTTTTGAAAAGGTCAGTGTAGGGCATCTGTTTGAGGCCGGTAATCCTCTTTGTGAGGTACTTCTGTGGCCTTTCTAGCTGCTGCAGATGTCTTGTGAGGTACATTCCAAAAGGGGTGTTGTACTCTATAATGGGCCTAATGAGTGCCAAGTAGAGGGAAACAATGACCTCTTTTTTCCTGGATGAGAACCCTTTTGTGATGAGGTGTGCCACATGGAAGGATTTCCTGACTACTGTGGCGATGTGATTATCAAAGGAGAGACTACTGTCCACATGGGTCCCAAGGTCTCTTATCACACATTCGGCATTAAGTAGACTGCCATTTATGTGGTAGTTCATGGGTACAGAGTTTTTACTAAAGGGGATGACAATGCACTTTTTGGCATTGAGCTTGAGGCCATGCCTCTGACACCAGGCATCTGTCTCAGTGAGGCCCTTCTGTAGGATGTCCACATCATTTGGTGACTCGACTATGGCTCCTAGTTTGCAGTCATCTGCAAACTTTGTTAGCCAGAGGCCTTCTGTGTTAGCCTGTACTTCTGAGAAGTAGATGCCAACCAGGAGAAGTCCCAGGACGGAACCCTGTGGTACTCCACTTGTCACTGGTTTGAAGTCAGATTTGGAGTCTGCAACTTTCACAGTGTGGGTTCTGTCAGTGAGCCAGTTGGCAACCCATCTTGTGACGTAGGGATTTATACCTAGTTTAGTGAGTTTAACTATAATTCCAGAGTGGGGGATGGTGTCGAAAGCCTTGGCGAGACTATGAATTCTTTTCACTCTTTATAGAAAATGAGGGTGGCGCAGTGGTGCAGCGGCTAACATTGTCACCTCACAGCAAGAGGTTCTCTGGTTCGATTCTCGGCTTGAGTGCCTTCTGTGTGGAGTTTGCATGTTCTCCCTGCATTTGTGTGGGTTTCGTCTGGGTATTCCGGTTTCCTCTCACAATCCAAAGACATGCATCTGGAGCATTTCTCCCCGGGTCTCCACTGAAAACAGGCTATGTCCTAGTTGTCCTAGTTGGACTTTCCCGGTCAACAAATGTTAAATAAATAAATAAATTGCATCAAATAATTTCTCTTATGTATGCTTATTATGTTTTTTTCCACTAATATTTTTCTGATAAAATGTATACATTGTAACCCGCTGACACTGTTAACACTAACATTGTAAAACTGTGGAGCTTTTCTCACCGGGCCTCCTCTGAAAAAGGGCTACTTAGCTCAGTTGGACTAACCTGGTCAACAAATGTAAAATAAATAAATTTAAAATAAATAAATAATGAAATTACTCTTATAAACTTAGAAAGTTGCTAGAGTAACAGGGTTTGTTTTAACATACATTTTTCTGAAGGATATGAAGTCTGAAACTCAACTGCATGTCATTGTTTAGTGACTTCAATCCTCAGATCATCCCAGTGATTTGCCAGAAAACCACAAATTTTATGAGGAACAGAGCAAAAATATCAGCCAAAAAAAATCTGGACATTCTGTGAAAATCTGGACAGTTGAGCGGTATATGCATGGCTGAAAAAGCTCTACAGAGTCAGTCCACTTAGTGGGTTAACAAGTGATGATCTGGCAGTTAGCTCAGGGATTAAGACTTTGAACTACTCATGACCTGCTTCTTGTAGTCAAGGGTACAGGGTTTGAGTCCTTCATCCTCTGTTTGCCTGCAGTATGACTGAGCAAGTCACTTAATCAGAAATTGTTCCTGGGTCACTCCCTAAAAAGGGACACTCCTGTCCAGTGGGTTTACCTGGTTAACAAATTAATACAAAAAGACTGTCATCACGAGTAGAACATTTCCACGTGCAGTTATAATAATAGACATAGCATGCAACCAATAGCATAAAATATATAAACCAAACAAAAATAGTATAGTGAACCATACGATGGCAATAACTTTACTTAAATCACACAAGTCAAGCATAAAAATAAGAAAGCATTTATTTAGAATGTAAGCGCTTTCGTAGCCACACCATGCTGCTTCATCTGACAACATAACAACATAAAAACAAGTTTAAATACAACTTGTAACCAATAGAAACTCTCCAACAATCAACTCATTAACAAACTTGAGGACAAATCCCATTAAAGACCTCCACATTATTAATACATACATTTTGTTAAGACAAATACAATATTAAAATCCTAATAAAATGCATCATAACTTAAAAAGGCCCCTACTCTTCAAGGCCGGTTTGATAGACATCCTTTCATTCAAACCATGCCCCTTGTATGCCTCCAAACGAATTAGCCACCTCATCTCACAGTTTTCCATTTGAACCCCTTAATATCCCCCTCTCCTATTAACCTTAATGGTCTCTATCACTAAAAACCTAAACTTATGCGTATTACTGTTCAAGTTTTACAAGTTTTTCTTAAACTAGCTGCTAACTCCATAGCCCACCCCATCTCCATGCCATCAACCACTCTATATCTGAATCCACGGTCTCCTCTACACAGAAACAGTTCTATACTATACCCATCCAAAAAGGAGGCAAATCCACTGATTTAGCTAACTGCTGCCCCATTGCTATATTATCCCTCCTGTCAAAAATACTAGAAAAATGTGTTCACAAACAAATCATGGACTGTCTGCTGCAGGAAAACCTACTCACCCCTACCCAATATGGATTTCATCCTAAATACAGTACTGCTACTGCCCTAATCTCTTTTTCTCACTCCATCTCCCTTGCCAGAAGTAACAACAAATTGGCCTTCTACATCTTCCTCAACCTCTCCAAAGCCTTTGACACTGTCTCCCATCCCATCCTCCTTTCCAAACTATCCACCCTTAACCTCTGTCCGTCAGCCATCTTCTGGTTCCCCAGGTACCTTTCCTTCTCCCATCTCCCTTCCTACCCATCCAGATGAGAGTCTCTCAAGGGTCTCTCCTTGGCTCCCTGCTTTTTAACATCTTCACAAACCACCTCTCTTCGTCATGTCCTCATTCTTCTCTCATACAGTGTGCTGACTACTCCCCCATCATCTCTTCCACCGATACCATCTCTGATCTCACGAATAGTAAAACCAACTACTTAAATCAACAAAAAAGGCAAAGAAACAGAAAACAACCGGCACTTTAATGACAAATAAAGTAAGCGCTTTTGTTAGGTATGTTATCAAACTTCTTCAGACAAAATTCAAATGTACAATGGACCATTAAATACTTTGCCTAAACAATCATGTGGGGTAAATAATAGTCACATGTTACTCTGAAAATAGATCATGTGATTCATCAGAGATGTAGGTCATATGATTCATCAAAGAAAGCAGATCATGGTGTAAAACAAAAACATTCACATAAACAAAAACATTTTTGTTGCTTCCTGATATAAACAACTATTATAAAAAAAACTATTATTATGAACATGAAAACTACAATTTCACAACTACGTATATATAAAAAATGACATTAAAAAACAATGAGAGAAGTAGATAAACAATATTTAAAAAATACTAGTCTTCACAAATCCTTGAACAATATTGAAATTTATGAGCTCCTGAAATGTAATGACCACAAGTGTGTTTGGAAATGCTTCTTCATCTCAACAAACTTTTAAGTTTCAACACACTAACCATGGAACAGATGTCACTAAGCCCAGGTAACACATAAGCCTGGCATCTAAGTTGCCAGTTTAATTCTAGCAACTTCAATTTCAAAGAAAAGGAGCCTCCCCTCACATCCTTACCTACTTGGTCAATCACTTGAAAAACAAAGGCGTGACCTGGGTGTAAGGTAACATGGTTGGCTAAGCCGTATTCAGTTTTCCCTTTCCTTATACTGTAAATATGTTCATATAACCGTTCTTTAAACTTTCTATTCATCTTGCCAATATAAAAACTCGGGCAGGCTTGACATTTAGCTAAATAAATTACACTGCAAGAATTGCAGTTAAACCTGCCTTTTGTCTCATATCTTCTGTCCCGTATCACAAAATTATTGCCTACTTCAATATGTCTACAACAAGGGCATGCTTCACATTTAAACATCCCTTTTATTCTGGGGCTAGATCTACTATCAAATTCCAACAAATTCTTTAAATTTTGACCCCCTTTGAAAACAAATTTAGGTTTAAAAATCTATATACCATAAAAGGCCACGTCCAATCAAAGAAGACCCCAATTCTTCATGATAATCTGTTTAATTCCAAGGGCATTCATACTATAAGGAGTAATAAACAAAGGAACACTAGTAAAAGGTGATCTGATGTTGTTAATCTTCATTTATTCCTTACATATGGGATCTGGTTCCGACCTCGGAACCGAGCCGGCCTTTTTTTATGCTCGCGTCAGCCACAAACCTCTCAAGCTAAGATTTTTCCCATCATGCCCTTCTCCCTGTTACCTCAGATTTAGTTTGCTGCATTGCTGTTCAGCTGTGTCCAGTCATTCCTCTCCAGCTGTGTATTTTTTAGATAATTTTTCAGTATTTTCTTAAAGATTTGTTAATTTGTTGACTTTATTAAGTCATTTGTTTCTTATTCTCTACCTTTTGTACCTTTGTGGTATCTCTACTACCAATGTTGGTAGTCTTTTCTTACTACTAGTGTATAGGTGACTAAAGTAGCTATTTTTAATTTTATTTTTTGTGTGGATATAATGTCTGAGAAGAAAGGGGCTACAGGTTTTAAGAGGTGTTCTGAGTGTGGACACAAACTGCTTCACTCTGACACACATGACTTGTGTGTTTACTGGTTGGGTGTGCCTCATCTCACACTGATGCCACCCTGTCAGATTTGTAAAGGGTTTTCTGCCAGGACCTTGAATGAACGTAAAAATAAACTAGTACTAAAGGGTCTCCTTAAGACCACTTTCTGCGAGGCTATTTCTGGGTCACAGAATTTTTCTCCTACTTCCAATCAACTTAAAAGGTCTAAGTCCCTTCCATCATCTCCATCTGGAGACCCTAAGGAAGTGAGACATAAAAAGGCTAAATTTTTAGAGTTGTCGGTGCCTGTTGCTTTGGCTCCGTCTCTCTTGACTCTGTCTTTGATTATGTCTGCTGGTCCTTCTACACCGTTGCTTTCGATGCAGACATCATCCTTCTTGGTACCGACTAGTTCAGTGCAGACTTCATTGGCACCGATGGATATATCAGCGCAGTCATCTTTGGCACCGACAGACGTCTTTGGCACCTACAGTTTTCTCGGCGCAGACGCCTTTGGCGCCTATAGTTTTCTCGGCGCAGACACCTTTGGCGCTGACAGCTTTCTCGGTGGAGACCCCTTCGGCACCAACAATTACTTCGGTGCAGGCTTTTTATGCACCGATGGTATCGGTGCAGGCAACCCCCTTTTTGACATTACCTATACAGACATCCCTTGTCAGTGGTCGCGCTAGCCCTTTTTTGGACAGGCCCGAATCGTCTTCAGGGTTTTCAATGAGGTCTACCAGAAGCCTTTCTGAACATGATGTGGTACATCTTTTAGACTAGCTGTTTTGGCCAGAGGAATACCTGCCCTTCCAAAAGTGCCTCTCCCCTCTGGAGTTGATCACCCTTCTCCACAGACTCCTACCTATTCTCCTTTGACCTCTGTGGAGATGCCAAAGCATCCCTCCTCGAGTGGACTGACCCTACAGTCCTTGGGAAGGACACTGGCTGTTGCTCCTCGGCTGCCGCTGTCGGGGACTACTACTTCCTCTGAGCCTCAGCTGTCTCAAATCACAACCCCCGCACATCAGGAGCAAGATTCTCAGGCCCCCCCCTGGGAAACTCTGTCTTTACAGTCTTCCCCAGAGTC
The DNA here is from genome assembly GCF_019279795.1 of Protopterus annectens. Taxonomy (NCBI): domain Eukaryota; kingdom Metazoa; phylum Chordata; order Ceratodontiformes; family Protopteridae; genus Protopterus; species Protopterus annectens. Next base: position 13,112,541 of record NC_056749.1, on the reverse strand, counting down.
TCCCACTGAGGAAGCTCACTGCAAGACTATGTGTAAAAGGAAACACATGGACTCCACGGAGGAGTCATTGACCGAAGACACAAAGTACGATGACGGGAAGGGGTCCCCACATTCACCTTCTGATGAGGTTTCATTTGGTGACATCCTCGAAATTTTAAAACACAGAGGTGAATGGAAATCTTCTAACCCTTCCTTAGAGGAGACTGTGTTCCTGCAGGCTTTTCGCGTCCGACCTCCTAGGTTATCCCACCTGCTGATGAGCTCATCAAGTTCATTGTGCAGCATGCATGGAAGGCACCGGACTCTGTGGAAGCCATACCTCATAGGCTGGACAAAATCCTTTCTCGCCCAGAAGAGTGCTTCCTTTGGTCGAAAGGTCTCCCTGTAGATGCTGTGGTAGTGGCAGCCACTGCAAATAATTAACTGGCAGAGGAGAGCCAGACTGTTCACCCACCAAATAAGGAATCCCAGGCGGTGGATAGATTAGGGAAATTAATCTTTGCGTCATCGACCTTTGCTGTTAGGTCCTTGAACTAGCTGGCACATTTCACAAGGCTACAGAGAGACTTGGTGTCCGAACTCTCTGAGACCCTGGCAGGAGCAGTTTCTGATGAGGTCCATGACAAAGTGGCCTCTCACTTAGTGACCCTAGACTCAGTTTCCAATTCCTCAATGTGTTTGATATCCCATGCTACTGAAGGAGCGGCAAGAGCTGCGGGTGCAGGCATAGTCATGAGAAACCATGCCTGGATGTGCATTTGTGATTTTGTGGACCCCTTTAAGGCTTCCTTCCTTAACACCCCTACTGAGACCACTACTTTGTTTGCATCCAAGGTAAAAGATACATTGACCAGATGTGAAAAAGACGGTAAGGCCCTATCTGCCATGGGTGTCCGTTTATCTTCTCCTCAGCAGTTCTATTCTAGGAATTAGAAGAGTGGAAAAACGTGGCACAAAAAGTCCCGGGGTCCTTTCCATGACTTTCAGGCTGAGTTTTCCCCCAGAGGCAGAGATGGGAACTCTAACAGAAGATGCCTCTTTCAGGGCAGGGGAGGTTCACGAAAACAGGGCTCCAGAGGATCCTACTCTGGGCAGCCCTATCAGCGCTCCTAGGGAGCGGCCCGATTGCTTTCCTCTGGAAGTTGTCGGGGGTCATTTTGCCTTGTTCCCTTCTGCCTGGCAAACCATAACCACAGATGCTTGAGTACAAAGGATCATTACCAGAGGATACCATATTCCATTATTATCCACTCCCATCTTACCCAAAAGCTTACCCGATGTGCCACCCAGTCAAAGGGAGACCGCAGCTATAGTGATTTCAGAGCTGCTTCAAAAAGGAGTCATCCAAATGGTCCCCCCAGACCAGACAGGATCCAGCTTTTACTCAAGATTCTTTTTGATGCCCAAAAAGACCGGGGACTGGAGACCAATTCTGGATCTCAGCGCCCTAAACAAATTCGTAAAGACAGAAAAATTCCATATGGTCACGGTTCAGTCTATTCTTCCACTTTTGGAAAAAGATGATTGGATGTGCTCCATAGATCTTCAAGATGCGTACTACCACATAAAGGTGGAAAGGCACTCAAGAAGATATCTTCCCTTCCGGGCAAGAGCCAGTCATTACCAGTTCCAAGTACTGCCCTTCGGACTCTGTACAGCCCCCAGATTGTTCACAAAGTGTATGGCAGTAGTCACAGCTCATCTGTGGCTTCAAGGGTTCCAGGTATTTCCTTACCTAGATGACTGGCTCATTACTGCCCCAACAAGATGTCTACTGGATCAGGCTTTGACTTACACTCTTGGTACTGCTCAGTAGCTCGGAATATTGGTAAACTGGAAGAAGTCACATCTTACTCTGAGTCAGTCATTAGAGTACATTGGAGTGATTCTGGACACAATGACTTATACAGCCTCCCTACCAGATCACAGAATTCAGAGGATCAAGCAACAGGTTCAGGCAATACTGTCACAAAATCTAGCCTCAGCTTGATCTGCTTGAATTGATGGCAGCCCCCATCATCATAGTTCCCCTAGCAAGGCTACACATGAGGCTTCTTCAATGGCTGCTTCTTATTCAGTGGTACCCATCCCAGCATCCCTTATCTTTTCCGATTAGAATAACCAACGTTTGCAAACAGGACTTGCTCTGGTGGATGTCAAACAACCCTCACCAGTGGTCTCGCCCCTTCAACCCTCATCAGCTCAATGCCACAGTGACCATGGTTGCCTCCCTGATGGGGTGTGGGGGACTGTTTCAGCGAAGGACAGTCCAAGGAACTTGGTCACAGACAGAGGCCCATCTGCATATCAATGTCCTAGAACTGAGGGTGGTGCTACTAGCATTACAAGCATTCCAGTTGTTCCTTCCATCAGGGACTATTGCAATTCACTCAGACAGCATGGCAGTAGTTTGGTACATTAACAAACAAGGGGGAACCAGATCATACCCACTCTGTCAACAGGTCATGAGAATTTGGCAATGGGCAATAGCCTCCAACCGTTTTCTGATAGCGATGCACATTCCTAGGAACTCCAATGTGATAGCGGACAAATTGACCAGATGCATTCTACAGCCTCATGATTGGTCTCTCAATCCCCTTGTGGAGTCAAAGATATTCGACCACTGGGGCCAGCCTTGCTGCAATCTATTTGCATCCCCGTCCAATCAGAAGTGCAGCAACTACTTTGCCCTGATCCCCCCTCGGGGACATTTACCAAGAAATGCTCTAGTCCACGATTGGCCCTCAGGTCTACTATATGCATATCCTCCAATACTCATTCATTCCCCTGTTACTCAAGAAAGCACGTCAGTTGAAGAGCAAAGTGATCCTCATTGCTCCATATTGGCCTCGACAAGTTTAGTTTCCATTCCTGTGGCCTCGTTTGTTAGATCGACCATTGATTCTCAATCCAGCTCCAGAGTTGATCTCTCACCCACAGAACCTAGTTCATCCAAACCTATCCAGCCTGAAACTGATAGCTTGGTTTCTCCACTTCCAATGTTTGTCAGGTAGCATGACCCATCTTCCCCTGTGCATGACATTCTAATTGCCTCTCATAGATCCATCCACCAGACTACTCTACCGCAGCAAATGGAAGAGGTTTTCTCTCTGGCTACAAGATAAACAAATGGACCCTTTTTCAGCCCCTGTTCCTATTGTACTAGAATATCTTTCAGACCTTTTTAAATCGGGGGTAGCAGCCTCCACAGTTCGTGCTCATTTGGCTGCATTTTCTAATTTTCATAATGGCTTCCAAGGCTTTTCCTTAATGTCACACAGACTTTGTAAGACCTTCCTGAAGGGCGTAGCTCAACTAAAACCTCCATTCAGAGAACCTGTTCAACCTTGGGAACTGGCCTTAGTCCTTCAAGAGTTGACAAATTCTTCTTTTGAACCTGCATCTACCTGTGACCTAAAGTATTTATCATGGAAAATGTTATTCTTAGTTGCTATTACCTCTGCCAGACATATTTCTGAATTACAAGCCTTGTCTATCAAGCCGCTCTACCTCATCTTTCACAAGGACAGAGTTTCATTAAGGACCAATCCGACCTTCTTGTCTAAGGTCGTTTCTGATTTATCTATCAATCAGACTATTGATTTGCCAGTGTTCATCCGTAATTATTCTAATAGAGGGGAATATTGCCTGCATAACTTGGATGTACATAGACACATTTCTTTTTACCTAGACAGGATTAAATCTAATAGAAAATCTGATCAGCTGCTTTTAGCCTTTTCTGATTCCAGATTGGGTTGCCCAGTTTCTAAAGTTACTTTAGCCACTTGGTTGAGAAATTGTATTATCTTCATTTATGGCAAGAATGGTATCCCTTTACTGGGCAGAGTAAAGGCCCACTCCACAAGATCAGTGTCAACTTTGGCAGCCTTCCATGCTAGAACATCTTTGAATGACATTTGTGCAGCTGCAACCTGGGCTAGGCCTCATACCTTCATTTCTCATTACAAATTGGACTTGGCCTCCAGAGGCAGAGCTTCCTTTGGCTCTATGGTGCTCTGGAATGTCCTTCCATAATGCCACCCACGGAATGAGGTAGCTGGGGACTCTGTCCCATACGTAAGGAATAAATGAAGATTAACATCAGATAAAGAAGTTATGTCTTACCATAACATTCCATCTGTGTTGTTTCATCTTTGTTTATTCATTACGGCCCACCTGCCTTCCCCCTCCAAAGGTTTCCGGTGGATCTCATTTGTCCTTCTTTCCAGTTGTTAGGTCATGTCTGACCAGAGGTAGCCCCGACTTCACTTTTCCATCTTGCAAACTAGATCTGGGGTAACAGGGAGAAGGGCATGATGGGTAAAATCTTAGCTCGAGAGGTTTGTGGCTGAAACGAGCTTAAATAAAGGCTGGCTCAGTTCTGAGGTTGGAACCGGATCCCATACGTAATAAATAAACAAAGATGAAACAACACAGATGGAACGTTATGGTAAGACATAACTTCTTTTTTCTACTGTGTACTTTCTGTGCTTGTGCTTGTTAGATGGTACTTGGGGGAAAGCTGAATTGTGTAAAATTGCTTTGTAAAGGCCTTGTGCCCATTTTGAAACCACTTCTTGCCTTAGTTCATCCAATAACACTAAGGGGTATCCCCATTTTAAAAACATGTTAACCAAGAGGTCACATTCAATCAAAAAATCAGTCTGTGCGGAAACCATTCTAGCTGTCCGCACAAGCTGACTTCACCACTGACCTCTTTTGTTGAATCGGGTGGGCACTAGAATAGTGTAAAAAAGAATTTGAGTATGTTGCTTGTCTAAAAATCTAGCTTTATAGCCATTATTAACACGATCCTTCATTAATTCAATGTCCAAATAGGAAATTGAATCTTTACTAAATGAATGAGTGAAGTTTAAAAATTGGGTGGAGTCATTTAAAAACTGCAACAAATTCTTTAGCCTGTGTTTCCTCACCATGGAATAAAACAAAAATGTCATCCAAAAAGCCCATATAAAATTTTACCATGTCCGAAAACAAGTTGTTAGTCAATATGAACTGTCTTTCCCAAAATGCCATGACCAAATTCGCAAAACTGGCCCCACAAGGGGAGCCCATAGCTGCCTCCTTTTTTTGAAGGAAGTACCTTCTTTCAAACAGAAAAAAAATATTAGTTAAAATGATATGTAATAATTCTTCTAATAACAAAATCTCCTCATTGGTCACATTCCTGAGTCTTAATATCGAACAGACCCACTCAATCCCAACATCATAGGGAATCGTGGTATATAGATCTTTCACGTCTATTGTTATTAAATTGAATTCCTCATCATGTACCAAATTAACATTCTCTAGGAAAGACCAAGAGTCTCTACATATTTGGGGTTCCATGTCAACATATTTCTTTAAACAACTATCCACGTATTTGGCCAGATGGTATGTGATAGAGTTCCTACTATTCACAATAGGCCTCAAAGGTGGATTAGTCACATCTTTATGTATTTTTGGGATTCCAAATATTATTGGAATTTGCGGAGCTGGCATAGAAAAATAATTATATATATCAATGTTAATTCTAGATTCAATAAACAAATCATTCACATAAATTGTTAACCTATTGTAAGCTATATTCAACTCGTTCAAAGAAACAAGATCATAGTTGTTAACATCTGATAACATTTCAAGCATTTTACTACTATATTCCTCTGTTTCCATGAACACAAGCCCACCCCCCCTTGTCCAGTTTCATAATACGCACTCCACTCATTTTTAACAACAACAAACCTTCCCAATCATTCAAAGGAAAATTACTTAAGTCCTTAAAACTGGAATTCACCAAAAAAAACATGTTTCTAACATCCAACTAACACATTTGTTCAAATAAAGAAATAACTAGGATAAATGGTGGATTATAAACACACTTGCCATCCTGAACTCAGATGGATTGAAAGGTTGATCTCTTAGTAAAAATTGTAAATTCAGTTTATGAGTGAATAACTTCAGGTCAATTAAAGTCCTGGCTAAATTGCCACGTTGAGATGGCACAAAAGTCAAACCTTTGGCTAACGTGTCAGCCAAGGAGGTGTCCACATTTAGAGCAGAATAATTACAAATGTTGAAACCCCACTCCATGTTTTTAATGATATTAACAATACAAGTCTCACCTTCAAGGCTCTCTGTTACATTATCTGGTGTAACACCACGATGGTCATTCATCTCCTTGTCGTTACCCAGTCATTACAAGCCTCACCTTCAAGGCTCTCTGTTACGTTATCTGGTGTAACACCATGATGGTCATTCATCTCCTCGTCGTTCCCCAGTCATTACAAGCCTCACCTTCAAGGCTGTCCATTACGTTATCTGGTGTAATACCATGATGGTCATTCATCTCCTTGTCGTTACCCAGTCATTACAAGCCTCACCTTTAAGGCTCTCTGTTACATTATCTGGTGTAACACCACGATGGTCATTCATCTCCTCGTCATTCCCCAGTCATTACAAGCCTCATCTTCAAGGCTCTGTGTTACGTTATCTGGTGTAACACCACGATGGTCATTCATCTCCTCATCATTCCCCAGTCATTACAAGTCTCACCTTCAAGGCTCTCCATTACGTTATCTGGTGTAACACCACGATGGTCATTCATCTCCTCGTCATTACCCAGTCATTACAAGCCTCACCTTCAAGGCTCTCTGTTACGTTATCTGGTGTAATACCACAATGGTCATTCATCTCCTTGTCGTTACCCAGTCATTACAAGCCTCACCTTCAAGGCTCTCTGTTACGTTATCTGGTGTAACACCACGATGGTCATTCATCTCCTTGTCATTCCCCAGTCATTACAAGTCTCACCTTCAAGGCTGTCCATTACGTTATGTGGTGTAAAACCATGATGGTCATTCATCTCCTTGTCGTTACCCAGTCATTACAAGCCTCACCTTCAAGGCTCTCTGTTACGTTATCTGGTGTAATACCACGATGATCATTCATCTCCTCATCGTTCCCCAGTCATTACAAGCCTCACCTTCAAGGCTCTCCATTACATTATCTGGTGTAACACCACGATGGTCATTCATCTCCTTGTCGTTACCCAATCATTACAAGCCTCACCTTCAAGGCTCTCTGTTACGTTATCTGGTGTAACACCACGATGGTCATTCATCTCCTCGTCATTCCCCAGTCATTACAAGCCTCACCTTCAAGGCTCTCTGCTACGTTATCTGGTGTAATACCACGATGGTCATTCATCTCCTCGTCATTCCCCAGTCATTACAAGTCTCACCTTCAAGGCTGTCCATTACGTTATCTGGTGTAACACCACGATGGTCATTCATCTCCTTGTCGTTCCCCAGTCATTACAAGTCTCACCTTCAAGGCTGTCCATTACGTTATCTGGTGTAATACCACTATGGTCATTCATCTCCTTGTCGTTCCCCAGTCATTACAAGCCTCAACTTCAAGGCTCTCTGTTACGTTATCTGGTGTAACACCACGATGGTCATTCATCTCCTTGTCATTCCCCAGTCATTACAAGTCTCACCTTCAAGGCTGTCCATTATGTTATCTGGTGTAATACCACAATGGTCATTCATCTCCTTGTCGTTACCCAGTCATTACAAGCCTCACCTTCAAGGCTCTCTGTTACGTTATCTGGTGTAATACCACGATGGTCATTCATCTCCTCGTCGTTCCCCAGTCATTACAAGCCTTACCTTCAAGGCTCTCTGTTACGTTATCTGGTGTAACACCATGATGGTCATTCATCTCCTCATCATTCCCCAGTCATTACAAGTCTCACCTTCAAGGCTCTCCATTACGTTATCTAGTGTAACACCACGATGGTCATTCATCTCCTCGTTGTTCCCCAGTCATTACAAGCCTCACCTTCAAGGCTCTCTGTTACATTATCTGGTGTAACACCACGATGGTCATTCATCTCCTCGTCATTCCCCAGTCATTGCAAGTCTCACCTTCAAGGCTCTCCATTATGTTATCTGGTGTAATACCACGATGGTCATTCATCTCCTTGTCGTTCCCCAGTCATTACAAGCCTCACCTTCAAGGCTCTCCATTACGTTATCTGGTGTAACACCACGATGGTCATTCATCTCCTTGTTGTTCCCCAGTTCCGTTAATTCTTGTGCCAGTTGTTGTTCCTCCTCTTCCAATGAAAATCCTGGTTGGACTCCCTCTGAAAATTTGAACAATTTGCCCATTGCCCCCCATTTCCACCATTATTTTGGGGGTCTATATTAGAACACCAAATGTTCAAAATTTCGAGTGTTCTAATATCGAACCCTATGAATCAAAATTTAAAACATCGAACATACAGAACAGCAATTTTTTTCCTAGGGAAAAAATTTGCTGTTCCAAAACACATACACACAACACAAGCACACTAAACAAACAGCAATCCACACACATACACCTAAACTCTTACACCTAACTCTACACTAAACTATACATACACCACTAACTATCCACTTACCTTAACCCAAATCCTAACCCTAAGGTCTGTCATTATCACACAGTCACCTTACCCGCGCCCTAACCCTAACTCACCTACCCCGCCCTAACCCTCACATCCACACAATCGCACACTTACCTGACCTGCGCCCTAACCCTAACTCACCTAACCTGCTCTAACCCTCACGTCCACACAATTGCACACTTACCTGAACCCAACTCGTAACTTTCCACTACAGCGCTGAAAATACCGAAGCAGCAGAAACGGACAACCAAATTCTTTCCCTAGGAAAAAATTTGGTTTTCTGTTTCTTCAATATTTTCAGCGTTTGCTGAAAATGGGTTAATATTAGGAAAATGGGTTAATATTAGAACACTCAACATTTTGAATGCTTGGTGTTCTAATATAGACCCTTATTTGGGTTATTTTGATTGCTGTTTTGATTGCGAATACATTCGCTGCATGTAGGCCTACTCACAGCTTCCTCAGCTGGAGTTCTGGCAGCAGCTGCGTAACTTTATTGCTGACGTCATCATTGACTGGATTATCGCCTTCATTCGTTGCTTCCAAGTTAGGGACTGGGGGTTTCCGCTGATGATTCCACTGCTGCGAGATAGATGGGCGGGGATAGGCTGTACCATTAATGCAATCTAAATTGTCACACTTGATCTTTTTTAGTTTCGTTGTCTTACACTTTGAAATATGGCTGTCAATGCTTGAAAACACTCAGGCATATTCATATTTATAACGGGGGGGAGTCATTATCATTCTTAATTTGCCCATCCAGTATGTTGATTTCATCCAATAAACAGTTCACTGTTTGCTGTTAATACTTCATTAGAAGTTCAAGCAGTTTTAAGCCCTGATTATCAAACAATTTTAATAAGTCCATATGAAAGGGAGAGTTAGGAATGAACCCCATTGGGTAACACCAAAGTCTAAGTCCCTTCGGCATCTGCTGGCATCTAATACACTCCCTAAAATACGAAATCTCAAGCTGGAGTTTCTTTAGCTTCAGAGATTTATGATCAAAAATTTTCAAGTTCTTAGCAAGGTTCAAATTTGTATTGAAAGAACCCTGCTGAACATGACTCACTTCCAAATCAGACTAAACATGTAGAATATTGCAACCACTTGTTCAGGACAGGAATGCTGGATGCTGTAATAGGTGCAGGAGACTCAACCACATCTCTCTGCTGCATAGTATTTGGTAAGTGAGTGTTAGTTCCTGGGTTAATGTGGTCACTCAAAACAAGTCCCTCGCCTGAATCCATATTCAGCTGGTTTCTATTGTTGCCACTACTGTTAACAGGCACAGCAGTTCTGTTACCAACCACAGCTGTTAAATGGCCCATTTTCTGAGTAAGTAATCTGACAAAATAGGTTAGCTTGCTAATATCAGAACTCTCACTAGTGCTGGATTCAATGAAAACAATGAAGGCCATCTGCAAGCCATACCAAAACAAACTATTAAACTCACGAAAAGTAAAACCAGCTACTTAAATCAACAAAAAAGGCAAATAAACAGAAAAAAATTGGCACTTTAATGACAAATAAAGTAAGCACTTTTGTTAGGTATGTTACCAAACTTCAGACAAAATTCCAAAGTTCAATGGACCGTTAAATACTTTGCCTAAACAATCATGTGGTATAAGAAATAGTCATGTGTTACTCTGAAAATAGATCATGTGATTCATCAGAGAAGTAAGTCATATGATCATCTGATAGTTTGCATTTAACAGCAGATTTCATGAAACATGAATTAATGTATTCATCTTCATGACCCTACTGACCACTGTAATCTGTATAGCCAACTCTTCAGTTTGTTAAAAAAGTACCTTTTTAACTTAACATACATAGCTAAGCACAGCAGTGCAAAGTGAAACACAGTCTTCTTCTTCTTCTTTCGGCTTTTCCCGGTTAGGGGTCGGCACAGCGGATCATCTGTCCGCTCATGATTGGCAGTGGAGTTTTATGGTGTCGAGTTGCCAGCCCGGCACCCAACCTTCCACAAAAAGAACGCGCATGCACACACTCACACCTTGGGCCAGTTTAGAGTGTCCAATCCATGTACAGCATGTCTTTGGGATGTGGGAGGAAACAGGAGCACCCAGAGGAAACCCACGCGACCACAGGGAGGACATGCAGACTCCACACAGAAGGCACCCCAGCCGAGGATCGAACCAGAGAACCTCTTGCTGTGAGGCGGCAATGCTAACCACTGCACCACCGTGGCCACCCGTGTGAAGTGAAACAGAGTAATGAGGCCAAAAGCAGAGCGGGGAAAAATAATGCTACAGAAGGGAGAAGATTCATCAACAGGGTGAGATGTGAGCAGTGATGAAGGAATTTATGACAGAAAAAGGATAATGATGGATCATAGCAATATTTAGCCAACAGGCAGACATTAAACAGTGTACAAAAACCATTAAGAACACTTGGATAATGGCTGCATTAGAACCCTTGAAAGCAGTCAAAAAATATGTGCATGCATGTGAGCATTGTCTCATCATACCACAAAGGGATTACTACTTCTTAGTATCTAAATAACACAAAATACAGTAACAACTTACTGAAGCAGAAGGGATGAAGAGTGAGTGAGAGAGGGGAAGATGCAGAGAGGAGTACGAACAATGTGTTTTGCGGACATGTAGGAACATCTGTATGGTGTGTTACTCTTATTTGCAAAATCATCATTAATCTGTCATGTTCTGTACAGTAAAGTGCTTGTTATGGAGAGAACTAAGGGTAGGAAATGCTATAAACATGAAGACATAAGCAGAAGATGGCTGGATTAATAACTTTCCCTGTTGGTGCTGCAGTATTTTGGCAAATGATGCCAAGCTGCACTATTCAAATTGTATGTTAATGAAATGCTGTATATGGGGGTTAGGAGGGTGGCTTAATGGCTAAGGTGTTTGCCTTACATACACAAGGTGCAGGGTTTGAGTCTCACAAGGGATAACTGGCTAGGCTTAAAATGACTTGCAGGGGCAGTTAGCCTAGTACTGAACTATGAACTATGAGAGAAATACAGATGTTTGTAGTTAAGTATATAAAGGTAATACAAAATGCCATGAATTAATGCATTGACCTACAGGTGTATTCACACCCATCTCACTATGCAAAACATCTGTTCACAAACAGGGTAATTATCTCAGTAAGCCACACAGGAACTCCTCATTTGTAAATCTAATAACCTAAGAACTGTTGCATTAACTGTTTCACAGGACTGCCTTTAGCCTGCCTTTACTCTATATTCTCACAGCTTAGTGGATTTATGCAAATTTGTGCAAAAAGTAACTGAACCACTGACGGTTACATTGAAATCTTCATCTTTTCCAGTGAGAAGTTAAACATCATTCACTGTCACTCAGTATTGTTGCATTATGTAACCTCCACACAAATACCAAAGGCAAAAACTGAAGGCCTTTCCATGGGCCATTACCGGCCATGTGTGTTGTGTAAATCTACTTTTTAACCAGATTAAACATGTGAAAAAAGGTGGATAGGACAGTGTTGAAAATAAGCTTGGGAAGCAGACCATAAGACAGAGGGGAAAGAATACAGGAATTTTTATGAGGGTTGTGGGAAAGCACCATAGCTACTCACTTCTTCACAACATAAGTGTACAGTTGTACACACTATTTCATAACTTTGGAGAAGTACCACACCAGTGATGGGTGACAACCCACACCAGTGATGGGTGACAACCCACACCAGTGATGGGTGACCACAGAATAATGTTCTATTGCTAACTGGGCAAAGTCAAATGGGTCAAGATGACACACAGGTGAAGTAGAGAGCTATGTATGGGGCATTTCTGGGGGAGACAAGTGCCCATTTTTTTATTATTTTTATGGGAAAGATAGGAATGTTGGGAAAAGTGTTTAGGAATGATAGAATCAGGTAGCTAGGGTAGGACAGGAAGCATCCACAAACATACAAGACATACAAGATAGGGGTCTATATTAGATTGTTGAAATGGCATTACAGCGAATGCCATTTCGATGACACATAAAAATCGAAATGGTAAAACAGTGAAACCTCAGGTCACTGATTTTTTTCATAGGGAGAAAAATCAGTAGACAAAAAAAAAATTGGTAGACCATCAAATCAAAACACACCAGTTAAAACAATTAAAAGTTTTATAAAAATCGAAATGGTAAAACAGCAAAACCCCAGGTCACCGATTTTTTCCCAAGGAAAAAAATCGCTGACCTGAGCTTAATTTGTTTAAGCATTTCACTTTTTATGTGTCATCAAAATGGCATTCACTATAATGCCATTTCAACAATCTAATATAGACCCCAGGACAGACAGGGATGGTACCCAAGGTACTGGGAGCAAATGCAGTAAACTCTCAGTTAACCAGAACTCTCAAGCAACCAGAAAAAAAATGAAGAAATACAGTACAGTATGAACAATTCAGTTTTTCATCTGTTCCACTTTCTGTATTTCCCCTGCAGAAACATACCTTACATTTTTAGAGTTTTAAGATTCAAATAAATTTCCTGTCTAACCAACACGAGAACAAGTCAAACCAAAAAAGGCAGATCGCTAAAATGTCAACACTTGCTCCATACTCACTCATTCAGTTTGCATCAGATTGCAAATTCTCTCCCTGATCTCACACACACACACACACACACACACACACACACACACACACACACGCACATTTTTGCTTTCATACATGCATTTATTCTCTCTCTTTCTCTCTCCAGTCAATTCATTCAGTTCCAATCCACTCAGCATGCCACTGGTTTTTATGTCGGCAAAACAAATAGGATGCTAAAAGAACGCATCCTGCAGCACGTTAACAATATTAAACATGAGGTATAACAGAGTGCCATCGCACAACATGCTGTAAGTAATCCAGGACATAGTTTTAACTTTATGGTATTACAACTGATTAAAGAAGATCGTAGACCTGGTGATACTGTTCACTTTTACTAGAGCTGATGATACTGTTCACTTTCACTAGAGCTGGTGATACTGTTGACTTTCACTAGAGCTGGTGATACTGTTCACTTTCACTAGAGCTGGTGATACTGTTCACTTTCACTAGAGCTGGTGATACTGTTCACTTTTACTAGAGCTGGTGATACTGTTCACTTTTACTAGAGCTGGTGATACTGTTCACTTTCACTAGAGGTGGTGATACTGTTCACTTTTACTAGAGCTGGTGATACTGTTCACTTTCACTAGAGCTGGTGATACTGTTCACTTTCACTAGAGCTGGTGATACTGTTCACTTTCACTAGAGCTGGTGATACTGTTCACTTTCACTAGAGGTGGTGATACTGTTCACTTTTACTAGAGCTGGTGATACTGTTTGCTTTCACTAGAGGTGGTGATACTGTTCACTTTCACTATACTGAATACAATGAAACAAAGTAGATTGCTGACTTACGTGCTGATCACTTTCCTGGATTAAATGGGGTTTTACCAATGAAACCGATCCATAGGAAGCGTAGACCAAAACCTTGGACCTGATTGGTTAATTGAGTCAATGCAGTTTTAATGAATGGGAGCCGGATACGTCAAGGAAGCTTGGACTGGTTTGACAACTTTTCCTAGCTATTATGAGTATTTAATGTGATTTTATAAAAAGCATGAGTAAAATCTGAGGAAGGGCAAAAGCCTGAAAGTGCTTATCATATTTTTTATTATTATTAGTTATTTAACAACGTTATATGCAGGTTTTCGTGGTGGTCCAAGGAGGGCTTTTACTTTTCATTGTTTAGAGCCTGTTGGCCCGTTATCTTGGACCTTTGAGTTCCTAAGTGTGCTTGTATTTTTTCAGTAATAAAACGTAGTTGCTGTTCCTGGGTATTGAACCCACATACATTTAAGCTGGTGATCTCATTGCCTAACGCAAACAACAAGGGTTAATGTGAAGGCATACATGCTTGAAATGAAGGTTGAGGTATGTGTGCTCAAGATTCTAGTGATTAAAAGAATGAAAAGAAATTTCAGGCTTGAATTTGGACCTGAGTCATACTTACTCCATGGGTCTCTGAGATGAATTAATCCCTCATGGTGCACCTCATGGTTTGCTCTTATTTCCTCTGCAGCTGTACAGCACAAAAAATAAAAGAAATAGTGGCTGGCAGGATCATTAATGCAATATCACAGACAGATTTTCAAATCCAGTCCTGAGCATCCACAGCTCCTCTGTGCTGAGCCTGTGGTTTAGGCTTCTTGTTTTTGCCTCCCGTAATCCATCCTGGGTGCTCCCTCCCTGCTTTAAGCGCAAAAGGAATACCTCCGACCATCACCTGAAGACACCCTGAATTGGCCAGCTTGCCTGGTACTTAAGAAAAATGCTACTGAGAAGACCCCCCCCCCAACAAGACTGTAAATGTATGTTGTTTAACACTAATTAAATGTAGACTTGATGTACTACCTATAGAGTTAACCTGCCGTCCTGTGTGGGCATTCTAGCAGCCTACCGCAGACTGTTTGCACTCCCCCCCTCCTGTTATCACTACCCTAGAATATATTTAAACCTAAGACTGGTCCAACTATCCCTGCTGTTTGCTATCTCCTTCTACCATTAGGTGGCAGCATCTACGAATATAAATCCTAGATATTCTTTATAATCCCAACAAGTTTTGTTTTTTCACAAACAGTTGGTTATGAGTTAATATCCTTAGACTGTAAATATCTTCTCCCCCTGCTAAACCACCCTCTGTAAAGGCAGCCTTCATTTCCTGGCTGGAAATATTTATCTCATACCTTCCAACTACAGCCTTTAAACTGCTCTTTGCTGATACTTTTTCTGCCATACTCACCTCTAGTCTTCTTTCCCACTCCGTTCACCCTACAGGCTCTCTGCTCCCCTACCTTTCCCCCAATTCCCACCCACCCCCAGTACTCCTACATTTATTCCTATCTTACCCCACTCTGTCAACCTAATTACCCAATGCCAGCTCTCCCCTTATTACTCCTCCCACCTATAGCCATCCTTCTTAAACTCTGTAATCTGTACACCACCCAAAAATTATAGACCCCTCCTGTTTCCTCAAATCTCTAGAATACCTCCATCACTTTTTAAACCCTTTCTTCTTCATAGCTTTCTCTATTTTCCTAACCACTCATACCACTCTCTCTTTGCTCCAACATGCTCTCCTCAAGTTATCACACCTTCCGGTCCCACCATCCTCCGCTTTATGCTCCTACTTCCCTTATACTATGCTACCTCATATTCCACCTATGCTTGTCCAATACCACCTACAAAGACAACTATCATACAAACCCACCTTCCCCCTCACTCTTACTCCCATTTCCACTCTATCTCCTCTTCTCTCATTCAGCCCAACCCTCTGCACCTATTCCACCCTAAACTCTTCTCCTCTAAAGTCAAGATACTGTCACCTGCTCCAATCTACAATCTACCAAAATTCATGTCTGACAGACCAATATGGCTAAAGGATATCTCCTTCAACAACCTAGTCCTCGCTGGTGATATCCATCCTAACCTTGGTCCTACATCCTTTATTAACAACACTCATCACTTACCCTCTTCCTCCTATCTCAAGACCCTAAAGATTTTTACAATTAATGCACAAAGTCTAAACAACAAAGTACACCAATTTCAAGCTTGGTTAAGCCATAACCAACCAAATATCTTAGCTGTCTCCAAAACCTGGCCCAAGCCCTTTATCTCAGACTCTATGATTCTGCCCCCAGGATTTCATTGTCTCAGAAATCACCGACTAAATAAAAAAGGTGGAGGGACTGCCCTAGTCTACTCCAAACTTCTTACCTTAATTCCCCTCCAAATTCCAATTCCTCAATTCCAGAACACTGAACTAACTGCTGGAATTCTAAAACTAAATAAACATAAAAATATCTGCCTCATTGCCCTATATATCTCACCTAGTAGCAATATCTCTACACTCGAAAACAGTCTCCTATGGGCCTCTACTGAAATTAACTATGAAACTTATATCCTTGGTGAGGTGAATATTGATTGGAATAAAATCAATTGCCCCTCTCCCTCCCTATCCATTAACCTCTATGACTTCACTCAAATAATTCTCTCCATCACGCGACTAAACATGATAAACCCTCCGGGATCCACTATAGATTGGATCCTAGTCTCAGATCCAAATAAAATAACCGATTCTGGCACAATTCCTGATACCTTTAGCGACCACCTCCCAGCCTTCATTCATTGCTCAACTAGTTCCTCCCCACACCAGCATCAATACATTCAAACTCGTAACCTCAGTAGCTTCAACCCAACTACTTTCTCAAATACTTTCAAACAAATGAACTGGCATATTCTAAACATCCTTCCTCTTGACAAGGCTATAGAATACTTCAACTCTGTCTTCCTTGATACTTTAAACTCACTAGCCCCACTAAGAAACAAAAGGATAAAAACTAAAACTGCTCCTTGGCTATCCAAAGAGATAAAACAGATTATGCAACACAGAGACAATCTATGGAAGCTTTACCAAAACAATAAACTGGACAATACCTTGCTCCAATATAAACAGATCCGCAACCATGCAAAACGACTAATCACCAAAGACAAAAAATCCTACTATATCAAACTTCAGTTCAATAACAATAAAACCCCCCAAAATTTCTGGAACGCAAACTCACTCCTCAATCCAGGCTCCAAGAATAATCCCTGTCCTGACCCAAGTAAATCTGACTTCGAACTAGGCTCTGAATTTAACTCATTTTTCATAGAAACTATTACTACCCTCACCAAGACATTTCCCAGTAATAACCCAACTGCTTTACACTCTTCCCCCTTCTAACTCACCTCATCTGTTTGAACTCAAACCCATCTCCACTAACTTTATAAAAAAACTTTTGTCCAGACTTAAACCTTGCTCTAACGGTCCCAACAATATTCCCTCTTCCTTCCTAAAATGTGCTGCTGATGGCATTGCTCTCCCAATCAGCATCATTATCAACCAATCCATAAAAGAATCGTACATCCCCAAACTCTGGTGCTCAGCTTATATTCTTCCTCTTCATAAAGGAGGCAAAAATACCAGCATCTCAAACTTTTGCCCCATTGCTTTGCTCTCACCAATCACTAAAATCCAAGAAAAATGTATCCACCTCCAACTTATGCCTTTCCTGACCCAAAACAATCTTCTCACTCCTACCCAGCATGGCTTCCATCCAGGCCATAGCACAATAACCTCTCTACTCTCTTTCCTAGAAACTGGCAAGCAAGCCAGAGATTCAGGACACTACGTTTCTACAGTTTTACTCGATTTGTCTAAAGTCTTTAATACTGTTTCCCACAAGTACCTTCTCAGTCATCTCTCAAACCTTAATCTCTCACATAATGCTTTATCTTGGTTCTCCAGCTATTTATCAGACAGATCTCAGGCAGTCAAATGGAAGAACTCCATCTCTTCCTTCCTACCTACCCCAACTGGCGTACCACAGGGATCCATCCTTGGGCCAATGCTTTTTAACATCTTCATCAATAACTTTCACACTGCTATTCCTGATGCTAAAATCATTCAATACGTAGATGATTCAACCTTAGTCTGCTCTGCCTCAAACCTGAATTGCTGACTAAAACCCATACTGCCTTCTCAACAACTCAAAACTGGATGCGCCAAAACCACCTCTCTCTCAATGCAAATAAATCAAAGATTCTACTATTCCCTCCCACAAAGACCCTCTCCTACGATAAACACAACTTCAAAGTCTATAGTCAAACCAACTCACCTATAGAAGTAGCCCCCTCTGCCATACTCCTTGGCATTACTGTAGAGGAACACCTCAAGTTTGATATTCATATTCAACAAAATATTAAGAAAACCCACCAAAAGCTAGGTATGCTGTATAGGAATAATCACTTTCTCTCCATCTCTACCAGGCAAACTCTGGCCTCGACTTATCCTCTTCCTTCCTTATTATATGGAGTCCCTCTCCTAACCAACCTGTCCTCCTCTATCACCTCTAAACTAGAAAACTGCTACAACAAAATCTCTAAATTTGCCTCTAAATCTAAAAATACCACCCATCACTGCCTAACCCTACAATCCCTGAATTGGCTTGAACTCCCAAACTACCTAGACTCTCCAACTCACTACTGCACATAGACTCATATTTCATCCAACAAAATGTCCCGCTCTAACATCCTTCCCCCTTATACAGCCAACAGAGCTCTCAGATCTGAAAATCAGAACTTAATTACTATCCATAAACCTAAACATCATTAGGCAAAAAATGGAATTCCCTTCCCTCCACACTAAGAACCATACCAAACTCAGAAAGCTTCAAAACCCAACTATTCAAACACCTGTCCACTAAATGGAAATGTACCTGCCTTCACCCAACCTAATCCAAGGGGGTTCTCGCTCTGATTCCCAAGCTCTACAACTCTCATAGTTATCTTCCTATGAGCCTATCTAAGCTCTCAACAATTTCTATAGCTTCTCTCTAAGCTCTCAACAACTCCTACAGCTACCCTCACACAGCCCAACCTTGTAAATATTGTAAATAGCATTCTACTGTTGATGTGTGTATGTAAAGCGTATTTACATTTTCTTAAAAGGTTTCTATATAAACTGTTTCCACACCTAACCCATATCTGTTTTCCTCAAATGAAACTGTATGATCCCTACCTTCAAGCTTAATGAATTTAACTATGTATGATATTGAATGTATTTATGAGTAACTATTCTACATAATATCTTTAATATTAACTATTAGTTGTATCTAAATTGTATAATGCATCTTGGAGCTTTTCTCCCTGGGCCTCCACTGAAAATGGGTCAATCTGGCCCAGTGGACTTCCCCGGTAAACAAATTGCAAATAAATAAATAAATTATGGTCAGTATACTTACACAACTTGGAGGTGTTCACAGTCCTAAATTCAGACTACTATTGGCTTGAGGTCTTGCTTGCTCTTCTTAAGGTTGTTATAGTGGTGATGAAGTTGCTCCCCGGTGTGGTGATGACGTTGCTCCCCGGTGTGGTGATGACATTGCTCCCCGGTGTGGTGATGACGTTGCTCCCTAGTGTGGTGATGACGCTGCTCCCTGGCGTGGTGACGACGTTGCTCCCCGGTGTAGCTCCGCAGTGTGGTGATGACGTTCCTCCCCAGTGTAGCTCCCTAGTGTGGTGATGACGTTGCTCCCCAGTGCATGGAATGCCATTTGCAGTGGAGACAGCCTTGGCTAACTTATTCAAAGCCTCAGCGTTATACTGAGACCTGGTATAGTCCCCCTCCAGCAGCCTATGGCTGTAGCATTTTGAGTGCCACAAGTATCTTGGACTCCTTAACACCCCACCTTTGTGCTCCAAATTTAGCATCATTCTCTCCCTCACTAGCCATGTCTGGAAAAGTCAAGCCAGCTTAATTTGTGCAATTGAAAGCGGATAGATTCCTTGGCAGATACATTAGTACTTCCTACATCACATAGCAGTAAAGGTGTGAAACATGTCAACTGAATGCTTAATGGCATGGCTTTTAATTCATGCAGTTTGGAGGAAGAAAGAGGAGGAATTGTGAAATATTGTGATGTTGAGGCATCAACAATGTTAGTGTTGTATCAGCTCGGAATTGAACCAATGGGATAAACATGCCCAAACTGAAACTTAGCTTCCTAACTGACATTGTCACAGCAGAACTTCCTTTCAAGCATGGAACTTAGACCTAAACTAGTTTCTGAAATAATGCAGACACATTGGAGAGAGGCCTGTATGTGTGAGATTGTAATTAGTCCTGGGAATGTAAAAGTCAGTATTTATGCTTGTAAATATATTTCAGATGGATGCCTACCTCTCAACTGTCTAGATTTTTGCAGAATATCCACATTTTGTCTCATGTTTTTAGTCTGCTCCTCATAAAATTTGTGTTTTTTCTGGATTTTTGTGATAAATCAGTGAGATTTGAATTCATTAAATAATGGCAGGCATTTGAGTTTCAGACTTCATATCCTTCAGAAAATGCATAGTAACACAAAACCTTTTAAGTTTATAAGAGCAATATTTACAACTTGTCCCTATTTTTGGGGGCTTTGTCCCCCATTATTTTTGTCTTTGTACAGATTTATTTACTATGAGATTGAGAGCTATGGACGGATGCAGTTGTATGAGCTGAGTAATAGTTTGGGATATGTTACATACATACTTCACAAGACATAACTGTCCTAAACACATTATTCAAATGTGTGACGAGTCATGATGATTATAACAAACGTACTGTGCTCATCATACACACGTAAGTGAATTTTATATTAAATATCATTATGATTACGTCTAGGAAATTGTTCACAAATTAACTTGAGATTCTATGTGAAACAGTAATGACATACGCTAAATAGATAAGTTACAAATATTACTGAGAAACTGCTTGCAAGAAACATGTTTAAGATTATAATTTTTCTTTACTGTTACAATCTTAGTCAAAATGTTGTGAGTAATGGGATTCTTACACCCTTTGAAAAAGTATTTTTTAGCTAGATTCGAACCTTTAATCAGCTGTTATTTATCAAAAATCACTGCATTTATACCTTGTGCCACAGAGATAAGCATGTGACAGAAGGAATTTTTCCACTCAGTATTGTCCATAATGCTGAGGGAAGCACACTGTTGCCAGATGCGTTTGCCTTACATAAGTAGCCTAAACTAAATTTTTCACTTTTTTTTTCCTTAGGCAGTAAACTGTTTGCAAGCTGCCAAGTAGAGAGCAAATGCAGATTAGAAAAAATATATAAAAAAAAAAAAAAAAAAAAAAAAATATATATATATATATATATATATATATATATATATATATATATATATAAAATATAGAGAGAGAGATGTAAAATAAGTGCAATGTGATCTCAACAGAGGATTCAGACGATGCCTGTTGTGACTTATTTCACTCAGTTCACTTCAGTTAGACCTTGTGCCACAGAACAGGACATCTGTCAGGTACGTTCTCTGCAGTACGTGCTATCTTTTTTTCCTTAGGTAGTGAATAATTTTTACACACTGCTGAGCAAACAACAAATGGAAAAGACATTAGAAGAAAATATATGACAGAGAAAAAAACACAGTAATTTAAATTCAGTCACTGGGTATATCTAGCAATGAGAAGTGCATTCACATGATACATTCATCCTTCTTGCATCTCATTGCAACACCAGACATTTACTTTGTAGAGCACATTATTGGACTTGTGTAGTTAATGACTAGTAATGTGAAAGCATAGAGACACATCAGCTTGCATGTTGTTAGCAACACTGTCAATATTTGATTTTTAAACAACACAATGGTATCACAAAATGTGATTAAATATGTATTCAGACCACTCACTGTAAAATCGTCATTTAGGTTGATTCAAACTGTGCATCAGCTGTCCCTCTAAGCTCACTGGACTTACAGCTTGTGTCACAGAGAAAGTTACCTGGCAGGTGTATTTTCTTCACTGAGTACTATCCAGAGTGTTGCTGGTTGTGCAATGCTGCCAGGTTGGTTTGCCTATATAAGGCAGCCAAAAATACATTTTTCACTTTTTTCCTTAAGACATTAAAGTTAACTGTGCCAAGTGACTCACAAATGCATAAGGCATTATTTATCAGATGCAGTCACATAACTTTTTAGAATAACAACTTGAAGAAACATGAAATGAATCAGTGCATGTCTAGCAACAAGCAGAGCTATTACTGCATTACACTGACATGTTCAGCATTCTCACATCTCTTTGCCATAGCAGTACTATCATGCATGTCTCACAATAAAAGGACTTTAGCTAATGCCTTGGGAATGGAGGGGATCAGCAGAAATGCTTTCATTGCTCACACACCACACACAATTTATATTGACATAATTTTGAATGACTTATCTGTCTGTTACCTTTAGTCAATACTTGAGTTTCCCGCATCAGCACATTTATAGACTAAAATGAGTGTTAAGTTTAGTATGACCTCCCCGAGTAAAAGACCTGTGAACAGGTGTCCAGCCATAAATTACCTGTTCTGTTCTCTAAGTGCAGTACCTTTACATGTTATGTCACAGAGACTGAAGTGTGACAACTTTTAATTTCTTCACTCAGTACTGTTCAGACTGCTGAGGAAAGTGCAACAATGCCAGTCTTCATTGTGCTACTGTTGGCAGTCCAAATAAAATTTGTCATTTAATACCTTGGGCAGTGAATTGCCATTCACTGCCACTGACTGCTGCCAATGAACGGAGCATAATGCCAAGTTGAATGGAAATGATAAAGGGGAAAAAATTGGAATCAAATACTTTAAATGTACATTTCAGATGTTTAATCAACTTTGTTATCTTGCAACAGGAACTTGTATGTATTTGAACCCTCAAATAAGGGTAGCAGGAACAACCATTGAATAATACTTCCCATATTTACCACAAAGATACATATTTGCAAGGAGAAAGTGCTTAGATGTACATAATGTGACATTGTATCAAGTCACATTGAAAGTGCAACATAAACAAGTTGGGAACTGTGAGGAACACAGAGACTGTTTTTATAATTGTGTAGCTAATGCACTTGGATCATAGTGGGGAGAATGGTTGGATCCAGAGAGCTTGATACTGCTAAATAAACACAACTTTTGGAGAATTATCTACTTTCTAAACTGCTGTATTGTTCAAGGTATGTTGCTGTTTCTTTCTTAATGCTTTTAGTTAACATTAAAAGGTAACTTGCATTTGTCATGCCAAAGTACTGTATCTTAATGTTTTTTTTGTCCCTTTATTTTGGCATAGCCATGTCTACATTACAAAAAAGTATGCTTCAGAATACTACATGACCTATATTTTAGGTTGTATTTAATTTTTGTTTCCACAGTTATTGCAGTTGAGTGTATTATAACTTTGTAGGAAGGTCTGGCATTTTTACCTGTGTTAGTAGAAAGAAAAATGTGTTACATTTGTGGATTTCTTCTTGACTGCCCTGTACTGTAGTGGAGATGACTCTTATATTAGTTGTGTTAAATGTTAATGCACATTGTGCATTGTATTTGTTAATACTGCAACGTATTACACTCTTAAACCTGTATTATCTGCAGTACACAACTGTTCTAGATTGCTATTTGATTTAGAAATATTTTTTGGGGTAGGCTGTCCTAACTTGTATATAGTCAAAGGGAACATTAGTTTTTAAATTGATGTGTGCATGATGTGTGCATGCATTCACACAACTGAGTTCACAGACTTCCTGTTTGTGTATTACATATTTGATGATGTGTCTGTTTTCTGGTTCATCTCATACAGGGATATGGCACCCAAAAAGAAATCTGTGCCTAGCAAGCACCCATATACTGATGCAGAAAACAAGGTCATTATCCAGGCCTTACATTGCCATGGATGCTTATCTGTTACAGCGAGGTAGAAGTGACCAGTCTACACACGACAGGATATGGCAGCAGGTGGTCAGTGACATCAGTGCTGTCAGAGGGCATGGGAGAACTTATTCCCAGATATGACACTGGACAAGTAATACGATAACCTGTTCCTGCTTAAGGTGGCTGCATTTGCCTGGAACAAGTAACTATGGGAGGTGGTCTTGCTACTGAGCTAACACTAACTGAAACACAGGAGTTCCTGCCCACTGTCAGAGATCCAGATAGCTCAGCAGAGTGTTCCCACAGAATCGTTAATGTTGGTACAGATGTGGATGATAGAACTAGAGTGTCACAAGCAGATCTTCCAGGTATGCAAAATGCAAGTGCCGTTGTTATTATATCTTTACATGCATATATCTTAGATATCTGATATCTCTGGTTATTTATACATACATACATACATATATACATATATATATATATATATGGTTCCCATTCAGAAGCCTGAAACATCATAAGCCTGAAAATCAAAATCCTGAAACCAAAAGCCTGAAAATTCAGAATCCTGAAAACTCAAAATCCTGAAAGCCCAAAATCCTGAAAGACCAAAATCCTGAAACTCAAAATCCTGAAAACACAAATAATGCTAATATGTCACTATAAAGACACTAATATCTACCAACTGACCCTGACCCTAACCCTAACCCTAAGGTCTGTCACTATCGCACACTCACCTGACCCGCGCCCTAACCCTAACTCACTTAAACCACCCCTAACCCCAATATTTGTCACTATTGCATACATGCCTAACCTGCGCCTAACCCTAACTCACTTA
This sequence comes from Protopterus annectens, assembly GCF_019279795.1. Taxonomy (NCBI): domain Eukaryota; kingdom Metazoa; phylum Chordata; order Ceratodontiformes; family Protopteridae; genus Protopterus; species Protopterus annectens. Next base: position 13,087,984 of record NC_056749.1, on the reverse strand, counting down.
AACCGCCCTAACCCTAAAATAAAACCAACCGCACACTTACCTGACCCCAACGCATGACCTAACACCACAGGGCTAACAATAGCAAAGCCACAATGACATCAGTATGTCTATTTTGTGTTTTCAGGATTTTGAGTTTCAGGATTTTGGTCTTTCAGGATTTTGGGCTTTCAGGATTTTGAGTTTTCAGGATTCTGAATTTTCAGGCTTTTGGTTTCAGGATTTTGATTTTCAGGCTTATGATGTTTCAGGCTTCTGAATGGGAACCATATATATATATATATATATATATATATATATATATATACATATATATATATATATATATATATATATATATATATATATATATACACATATATATATATATATATATATATATATATATATATATATATATATATATATATCTGTGTGTGTGTGTGTGTGTGTGTGTGTGCGTGCGTGCGTGTGTGTGTCAGATGGCACAGTTATAAACAAACAGAGGAGTGTGTTTGGGGGGATCCAACTGTTCACTATATTTTTGCATGAGAACATGTTTATTCTACACATGTGAAGGGGATTTTTCCTCTTTTTCTTGTTTCATCTGCATTGTGATACTTAGCCTTATTTTCTGTCCCTTCTTCACAAACAGGAACATCGGGATTGCAGGGGCCAACTCACCTGCACATGGTAAGCATACATTTGGTTATTGTTATTACTGTATACAAGGTAGATTCAGGACCATACAGAGTATATCAAACTGATTTGTACAGGTCTCAAACCAGCATGTGGCTACAGATGATTTGTATAGGTGTTTGTGTTGAAAAATGTATTTGTAAAGCTGTTTGTGTTAAAAATGTGCCAACAGTGGGTCCTGCTGGACAGAAAAGAAATACACCTGTTTGTCAGACTGTATTGCAACTGTTCAAATGAATATATTGTAACAGAGAATGCTGGAAGAGAAGAGGTTAATCTCAGTCCAGCTAACTTTGAAAAATAGTCTAAAATTAAATTACCTGGTTTAGGCCATAAAGAATGTATCTTACAGTTCTGATTGAAGCCAGAGACAAACTGTCTGTGGAAATCAGACTAGGAATCCTATTGTATTGTCCTTAGGGGTGCACTAATCCCTATCCTGGAAAGGTGGAAGTTTTTAAAATGGTTTTATAGCTTCCAGATGTTATAACACATCTTAGGAAAGCTCTGTGTGTGCATTACATCATATATGTGCTAGATGCTGGTTCAGTTTCTAGTAAAGAGGGTAGTTTGGGAACCAGAATTCAGATGATCAGATGCATATGATGTCTATAAGCCAGCACTGAAATGCTGTTTTAGTACTAGATGAGACAGAAGTCTCAGGGCAGTCTGTTTGTGAAACCTGACAAGGAAGACCACACACTGACAACATCCTGCCTTGCTCTAGTAAATAAACTAGGGAACAGTAAAACGGGAGATGATACTTCTAATTCTATTTCACACTCAATAATTGGTAAACTGAGTTTATACATGTAAAACAAAACAAAGTGTTAAAAATGTACAAATAATGCTTGTTTCTTGTGATGTGGAAAAATCATATGATTCTATTTCTCATACTATGTTATGGCATGTTCTTAAATGTTACAATATTTCTGACATTTTTTTGGGGGTGAATTAGGAAAATATCTATATCAATTTGGTATATGGTATATGCTTTATTATGTGCTTGTTCTCTATGGTGTATTTCAATAAAAGACCCCAACCCATGTCTTGGTGTTCAACACAACACTTTTCAGACACATCCATGGTTTTCATGCAAATTTTAGGTCTGACCTTGGTTTGCTCTCTGAGTATGGGCTAGGTTTGTAAAGCCTCCAGGGCCATTAGCCTAGTACACACCTATGAACTGATGTTGGCATTGCTCAACCAGATATTTTGGACAATATTTCTGCCTTTTTTACTTCTGTCTTATTGTAACCAGAGGTATGGTTACGTGCGATAACATGAATTACCACTTTGTGGATTAATTCTTAGGTGGATCAGCCAGATAAGTCTGGCATTTTTGCTAGTCTTATTGCATTTCTGATTATATTCAGTAGCTGCCTGAGTGAGATAAAGATTATTACTTGCTGGCTACTACCAGTATAGAGTTACCTTATATTATGGGTGTTTTTTTCTTGGTTTTGTCAGTCATGTGTGGAATTTAGGTGGGAGGAAGGGCTCAGTAATATCTAAGTGTTATACAATTTTACTGAATTACTTAGGTCTTCTCCTTACAGATGATAATGAGTCTGTGTTACACAACACCTGCACAAGGTAATATAATGAATGCCTACTCAACAGGTTATGTGCAACAATTATCTCCTGTGTCTGAGCATGCAGAACTTTGCAGGAATGAAAGGCAGGTCATTATCACATTAGCAATACGTGCAGTTACAATATAGCATTGAGTCTTTATCACTTCTCAGGTAAAAATCTCAGCAGCTGTCACTGTTATTCACAGTGTTAGATCAGTTTCAGATTGTAAAAGACAGTATTAGTACTTGTAAGATATACAAGGAACTGTACTTGTATGCCGTACATGCACAGATATTACAGTTTGGGGCCATGGTTATGGGAATTATGATATTTTTTCATATTTTGCTAAATAACCTTATCAGGGAACATGTTATCAGGGTAATACCTCATTTTGAAGGCAGGTATTAGTTACAGGCTGGACTAAGAACTGTGTGTGTGTATGCTAGAAAAATGTACAGATATATTTTGTTTAGGACTTCAGTTATGGAAATTGATTTTTTTCATATTTTGGTAAATTGTGCTATGGAGCATGTAATTGTGCCAAGTGATACCTCTTTTTGAAAACAGTGTTATTCCTTACAACATGACATGTGTTATTCCTTACAACGTGCATTTAAAGTATTTTTTGATAGTATCTGCTTTATTTTCTGAAAAAAAACAAAAAAAACCCAAAAAATATACTTGTTTTCCCACCTTTCTAAGCTAGTTTTGTCCAGTTTTCAGGTTAGTGCTGAATTCAGGGCTGTGTTACAAGTCTCTGTGTTTGCCCATACCTTGGCTAGAAGGAAGTTTCTATGTTCACTGTGAGAGAGGGAGCCTTGAGCAGCCTATCTGTCCCTGGAGGAATGGTTTCAGCCCAGAAAATAGTAGTTTATTGGCCATTTTGGGCTAATTTCTATCTCTTTCATTTCCCTGCTATAAAACCTGCATTTGCAAGGTTTTTGTGCTAGTATACAGCTCAGGAAGCTCCTGCCTGGTGCCCTGCAGAGTTCTACAGCAGCAGCGAGACAAAATAGAGACTTTGGGGTGATTAAGTATAATTTTTCTGCATTTTCCTGCTGCCTTTAGCTAATTCAACCTAAAACGCTGATTTTCTAGAGTTTCTGTGATTTAAAGAGCTTGTTTCAGCTACATATTGTACTTATTTTATTGCCTGCACTTTAACAAAGTCGTTTTTGTGTTTAAATTGCCTGTTTATCTGTTGTAGGCTACACACTCAAGTGTGATAGCCATTTCTGTGCATTTAAAGTGTTTTTTTGATTGTATCTGCTTTATTTTCTAAAACAAAAAAAAACTTGTTTTCCCACCTTTCTAAGCTAGTTTAGTCCAGTTTTCAGGTTAGTGCTGAATTCAGGGCTGTGTTACAAGTTTCTGTGTTTGCCCATACCTTACTTGGATATAAGGAAGTTTCTCTGTTCACTGTGAGAGAGGGAGCTTTGAGCAGCCTATCTGTCCCTGGAGAAGTGGTTTCAGCCCAGAAATTAGTAGTGTATTGGCCATTTTGGGCTAATTTCTCTCTTTCATTTCCCTGCTATAAAACCCGCATTTGCGAGGTTTTGCACGCAGGGCAGCGCCGGTTAGCTAGGGTATAACTATTCTTGGCTCCACAAAGTCTACTCTTAAATTTTTCCCATGGAACTAGACAAACTTTCAACTTAAGCACTCAAATCATTCACTTCTCATCCCGGCATTTCCCCAAAAACTCATAGCAAGCACTAATAAACCTTAGCACTAGACCCCCTATACTGTAGAGAAGGACAAGGCTCTCTATTGGACCTTACCAGCCAATCAGTAAAACAGTTCACTGTACTTATCCAGGCATGTCCAAAGAGCAGTTTCAGGTGTACTCTCCAGTCCACCTGGTGAATCTGGGCATTTTGAGGCAATGTTACAATTGCCTCATGTACACAGACAACCCTCTCCTCCTTCCACTAAACACTAATACATGCAAGAGATGCAATTATACAGCCAAACTGGAGGCTAAGCTCTCTCAACCCAAGACTGGACCAGGCAGTTAAGAGTAGAAGGGAATAACTTGCATCACACCATCAGTCTCACACAGACCTATGAAACCAGCACTGCCAAAAAACACATAAATACACAAAAACATACTCGGAGGCTCTAAATAAAAATCTGCAAAAGCAGCAGAGACCTCCAAAGCAGACATCCAAGCAACCCACCCCCCAAACCCAAACCATGAAACGCATATTCACAAAACCAGAGTGCCACACAATCACAGCCCTTAAGGCAAAATAACATACGCAACACACTAGTAATAGGTGACTCTATGTAGTCAGGCACACTGACGTCCTACTCACTAGGCTGAACAAGGAGAAGCTTAATGTTAGTTGCCTGTCGGGTGCCAGGATCCGCCACATAACACAAGCACTCAGGTCACTCCAGAACAAGTACAAATATGACTGTCATTGTCCATGTTGGTGTGAATGACCAGAGCCATACCTCCTTGGACTACATGAAAAGAGACATGGAGGAGCTCTCTGATCACGTAGCCCAGGCCGGTATGACCCTGACTAGCATCCTGCCCTCACCAAGAATGATACCACAGTATAGAGAAAAAAATTATCAATTTCAACAATTGGCTAAGCTTCTGGTGTCATTCAAAGGGGATCCAGTGTCTGTCAGCCTGGGATGACATGCTTGACAAGCCACGCTGCTTTGCTAGAGATGCTTGCACCTGTCGCCCTTAGGGTTTCGAATACTGGCCAAGGCTCTTGCCACCCCCATAGTGCCTTTTTTAGGCAAGGCTCAAAAGACAATCCCACCTCCATAAATAGCACAAGTAACAAAAAAACTGAGGGTAATGCTGCTCAATGCCAAAAGTCTAAACCTCAAAATGTGCGCACCCAAGGCAGTCTTCAGTATGGAGAAAATTGATATATGTGCAGTAACAGAAACCTGGTTTAAGGCTCCAGAGAGCACTCCAGCACTATCAGGCTACAACTCATACCATACATTTCGGCCACAAAACCCGGACCGAAATACAAAAAGCAGGGGGAGTATCCATATTCATCAAGGATACCCACACCTCCAGGTTAGTGGCATAGCATGATGCTTCAGAGATCATCCACATGCAGCTAACAACTGGCAAAACCACTATTCAGATTATAGCTTGCTACAGATCACCCACCATGTCCCAGGACCCCCACTCCGCATTCCTGGAAACACAGAGAAACATAAAGGTCCTACCAAACACCCTGATATTGGGTAATTTCAATTACCCAAACATTAACTGGGAGAACTACTTGAGTACGAACTCCCTTGCCCAACATTTCCTAAAATTTACAAACTCAAATGCCCTGGATCACCTGGTCAACGTCCTCACCAGAGGTGACAACATATTGGACCTGGTCATCACCAACATGGGCGACCGGTGTTCCACCCCGGAGGTCAGCCCTTCGCTGGTTAGATCTGACCATAAACTAATCACTCTGGATATCCACGTTCCGCCACCACCCCCCAGTCAAAGAAACCACCATGAAAAACTTTTCAAAAGCAAACTTCATGTTACTTAAAACTGAGGTAGGAAGTTTTAAAGCCCCCATGATAAAGGATAACGCTGTCCAAGGTGCAAAATCCTTTACTAATGCACTCTACGGGTCTACAATAATGCATGGATTGTGCTATCCCAAACAAAACCAAGACTCACTCCTCCAAGAAAAGGAAACCAGTCTGGTGGACCCCTGCCATAAACTAGCTATACAATAGAAGGAGGAAACTAGTACAGAAAAGAGTAAAATCCCAAGAAGGAAAGACATCCCTGATCAGTATCAGCAAGAAAACACATTCCCTCATAAAATCATCCAAGGCTAGCTTCGAAAGAAAAATTGCCATGGACTCCAAAGATTAACCACAAGGCATTCTTTAGCTATGTCAAGAATCTAAGTGGCAATTCTCAGATCTGCTTGGAGGTGGTGCAGAATGGCACAAAATACACTGAACTGTCCAATATCGCCAACGTCCTGGCAGACAGGTTCAGTGCAAACTTCACCCCCCCACCCCCAAAAGGGCCCATAAATATACCAGAAGAATGTAGTGCCCCTGAAATCACAGACACTCTGGTTAAAACAGCCCTCTCCAAAGCTAAAAACACAGCACCAATGGGACCGGACGGTGTCCCAGGCTACGTCCTACACAAGCTCAAAGATGAACTAACCCCTCACCTAAACACACTGTTTAAACTCAGCCTCTCCACAGGCTATGTGCCCACAGAGTGGTGCACAGCAATGGTTATTCCTCTCCACAAAGGTGGAACCACAGTGGACCCCGGGAACTATCTCCCTATAAGCCTGACTGGCTTGGTCTGCAAAGCTATGGAGTGCATCATCATGGATCTCATTAACAGAGACATTGGAAACCTCCAAACACTGGACCCTACCCAGTTTGGCTTTAAGGGCAGATCATGCCTCCTAAACCTGATGGACTTCTTTGTGACAGTTACCAAGGCTACAGATGAGGGAAAGGTGGTCCACACAGCCTACCTAGACCTCGCAAAGGCCTTCAACACCATTCCCCACTCAGATTTTATAGACAAGCTCACCAGCCTGAACATAAGCCCCTATGTCATGAGATGGGTTGCCAACTGGCTCATGGACAGAACCCACATGGTAAGAGTTGCAGGAGCTAAGTCTGACTCTAAACCGGTTACAAATGGCATTCCCCAGGGCTCAGTCCTAGAACCCCTCCTGTTCAGCATATACTTCTCAGAGGTACAGGAAAGCACAGGAGGACTATGTCTGACCAAGTTCGCAGACAACTGCAAACTAGGGGCTATAATTGACTCTCCGGCTGACACAGGCATCCTCCAAAAGGGTCTCACTGAGACAGATACCTGATGTCAAAACCATGACCTCAAGCTAAATGCCAGAAAGTGCATAGTCATCCCCTTTGGGAAAAAAAAAGTACCCACAAACTACCACATAGGTGATAGCCCCCTACATACGGAAGACATAATAAGGGATCTCTGGACCCAAGTAGATAGTAACCTCTCCTTTGATAATCACATTGCCAAAGTGGTTAGAAAATCCTTTTATGTGGCCCACCTAATCACAAAAGGGTTTGCATCCAGATCGAAGGAGGTCATTGGGCCCCTCTATGCATCACTCATCAGACCCATCATAGAGTACAATGCCCCATTTAGGATGTACCTTACAAGATGCCTGCAACAACTGGAAAGACCACAGAAGTTCCTCACCAAGAGGATCACTGGCCTCAAGCAGATGCCCTACACAGCTCGACTGAAGAAACTCCAGCTGTACTTGGTTGCATACCGCCTACTCAGAGGTGATCTGACATACAAGGCCATGTCCAACCCAGAATTGATGGACATGCTCCACCTAAAGAAAACCATATCCCCTCGAGCCACATGCTCTAGGGATCTAAACCTCACCACAACAATAAATAGGACGTGCTAGAGGGATAGATTCCTGTCCCAGAGATTTCCCATGCTCTGGAACAAGATTCCAATCTACATTAGGCAGAGCTCCTCGCTAACACTCTTCAAGAGAAACCTTGATGAGTGGATGGGAAACAAAGTTTATCCCAGGGGTCACTTCAATGGCTCTGCTGGACAGAGGCACAGGGAACTAATCTAAGGGGGTGGCGAAAGCCAACACATTTTGGCTAGGCTTATAAATGCCTTCGGGCAGATAGCCTAGTACCTACCTATGAACATATAAAAGAACTGTTTGCATGCTGTACACATGTACAGACAGCACAGTTTGTTTAGGACTCGGGTTATGGAAATTATGCTTTTTTTCATATTTCAGTAAATAACTGTTAGAGCATATAATTGTGCCAAGTGATACCTCATTTTGAAGACAGTGTTAGTCCTTACAACATGATAAAATAACTGTCTGTATGCTGTACATGTACAGATACCACAGTTTGTTTAGGACTTAAGTTATAGAAATTATATATTTTTTCATATTTTGGTAAATAACTTTGCTAGGGAGCATGTAATTGTGCCAAGTGATACCTCATTTTGAAGACTGTGCTATTCCTTACAGCATGATAAAATAACTGCTTGTATGCTGTACATGTATACAGAGGGCTAGAGGGTGATGTAGTACAGTAGTTGGTAATGCCCAGAGCCTACCATCTGGCACTTCTAGCCATAGCCCATGACATTCCTTTGGCAGATGATATGGGCATAAAGCATAACAAGAGACATATTATACATACATTTCATTGGACTGGGATTGAAAGTGAGGTAACAGTACTGCAAGACCTGTGAGCAGTGCCAAAAAAATAGGTAAGGCAGGAGACAAGGTCAAGGTTCATTTGATGCCTTTGCATTGTGACTGAAGAGCGATTTCAGAGGGTGGCTATGGATATTGTGGAGCCTCTGAATATCCCAAGTTCCACAGGGAAGAAGTATCTCCTGGTGGTAATAGATTATGCTACTATATACCCTGAGGCGGTGGCTCTGTCCTCCATCAAGGCAGAGCTTAGCTAGAGATTTTCAGCAAGGTAGGTTTTCCCGAGAGAAATACCAACTGACAGATGTGCCATTTTCATGTCAGACCTGTTGGCTTCTTCATGGGAGCACTGTGGGGTGAGGCACCTAAAGACCACCCCCTAATACTCTCATACTAATGGTCGTGTGGTGAGGTTAAACTCTACACTAAAGACCATGCTATGGGCATTTGCAGACCAGTTTAAGAGAGTGGGACAAATATTTGCCCCATCTCCTATTTGCATGCAGAGAGATACCCCAGAAATCAACAGTTTTTTTTCACAGTTTGAGTTATTGTATGGGCATAGGTTGTGGAGGCCTTTAGATTTGATTCATGATGAGTGGGAGGGTGAGTGTGACTCCCACAAGGAGTCTCTTGTGGCATATGTCCTAAATCAGGACAAGGTATTTGGGAACCCATTGGCTCGGCTCAGGAGAACCTGGCAGGAGCCCATCAGAAAAAGGTTTGGTATGATAGGAGTGCTTGAGACTGGGAGTATGCTGTGGGACAGCAGATTATGGTTCTCATTCCTGTCAGACACAATAAGCTGCAGGCAGCTTGGGAGGGACCTTGGAAGGTCAATGATTTTAACTACAAAGTAGAACTTCTAGGCAGGAGGCAGGGGCACAAATTGTACCATGTCAACTTGATGAAACCTTACCATGATAGGGACGCCCTGGTGCTGAGTGTTTGCAGTGGATGTCAAGAAGATTCTGAGGGAGATCTGGTGATTGATCTTCTCAGTGAGGCTTGAACTGACACCTCAGTGGAAAGGGTAGCAATGTTCCAGTGGCTAACCCCTACCCAGCTTCAAGAAATTCAAGCTGTATTACAGGAGTTTGGCTGCATGTTCACTGGGAAAACTGGGTGCACCCACCTGATGCAGCACCAGGTGGATACAGAACCCCAAAGGCCTATCAAGCAGGTCCTTTACAAGGTGTGTGAGTGAGTCAGACAGACTCTGAGGGAGGAGATACAGGAAATGTTGGAACTGGGAGTAATCCAGGAATCCAGCAGTTTCTGGGTCTTTCCATTGGTGCTGATACCAAAGAAAGATGGCAGCACTAGGTTCTGTGTAGACTACTGAAAACTACATAGTCACACAGTCAGATGCTTACCCCCATGCCTAGGACAGGTGAAGCCTTAGAGCAGCTGGGTGGGGATACGTATCTGACCACTACTGATCTTACCAAGTGCTACTAGCAGGTGTCCTTGACTGCCACCACTAGGGAGAGGTCAGTCTTTGTGACTTCTTTCAGATTATACAAGTTCACAAAGATGCTCTTTGGGATGAAAAATGCTCCAGCAACCTTCCAGAGGCTGGTAGATCATATCCTAGCAGGAGCAAGAGATTATGCCCTTGCTTATCTTGATGTAAGTGTCAGGTGAGTATGGCAGAGGTCTCCTACCTGAGACATAAAGTGGGGAGTGGTAAGATCAGGCCAGAACCTGCCAAAATGGAAGCTATTCAGGCATGGCCTGTCCCTGTTACCAAAAAGCAGGTGATGGCAATCTTGGGGACAGCGGGGTACTATAGAAAGTTCATTTCCTAGTACACAACAATAGCTGTTCCCCTCACAGACCTGACAAGGAAAAAACAGTCCAGATAAGGCAGTGGGACCCCAGCCTGCAAGCAGGCATTCCGAAGGTTTAAAGGGGCTTTTGGAGGACCCACTGTGTTAGCCAGTCCAGATTATGGCAAATAATTTGTTGTGCTGGTGGATGCTTCAAACCTTGGGGTGGTGGCTGTACTCAGCCAGGTTTCCTCAGATGGAAAATAGCACCCAGTTGTATATCTCAGCCATAGACTTTCAACCTAGGGAAGAATGTTATGCAGCAGTAGAAGAATAATGTGTATCCATAGTATGAGCACTGCAGAAACATATTTGCATGGAAGGAAATTCACTGTAGTTACAGACCACAATCCCTTAACATGGCTACATTAAGCCAGCCAGCCAAATTCCAAGATATTAAGTTGGAGCCTAGGCTTTCAGGCATATGATATCACAGTGCAGCATCATAGTCAGGGCAGCAGTGCCAGTGCAGATGGGTTCTCAAGATAGGGTATGGGTTAATGTATTCCCAGACAGGCTCAGTTCTCTCAAGCAATGTTTCTTCAGGGTCATTTGAGAAACTAGCTTGAGTCTTCATAGGGGGGAGAGATGTGATGTGAGCATATCTCTCAACATGGAAACATCAAAAATCTGGACAAGGCCCATGAAAATAGATACAAATCAGTAAACTGATTAACATTTAATTTGCATACACAATTACGTAACCCCATCCACTCCAATGGAATTGTGGGATACCAACTTTCCAATGCAATCTGAAGAACAGACAATGAAAATATGGCATGAGAGTCCCCCTGCAGCGATTTCTCCCCATTTACCATAAACACTAATGTGTGCATACTGCTTTACTTCAATAATTATTTGGATTTTATTTTTATATTTTGCAGCACAACAATGCATAAACACTAACAGACATCTGCTAAACAAAGCAATACTGTCTCACAATGAAAATAGACTTGGCATTAAAACTTTCTCTGCCCTTGAAACTCACATTCATTGAAGTAGCATGAAACCCACACACCACATCCAAAGAAAATGTATCTGGCCAGTGTTGGATAAAGATTAACTTTGGGCTGTTTTCAAATCATTGGCCCCTTGGACGCAAAACAAGAAACATACATGTGTTCTTTTCTTTGATACACCTTCCTGACTTAAGTTATATTCCTTGTATAATACAGCACACTTGTTAAAGCTCATTTTAAATTTATTGTTTGAACATTTTTCCAGTAGGCTATACTGTAGGCAATGAAACAAAACGCATGAACCAATAATGACAAAACTGCCCAATTCAGAACATTTCCATCATAAGTCTACTTCCACACCCACACTATAAGTAGAATGACAGTAGTGTAAGCCATAGGCATCTTGCACAGCTTCTCGCACTTATTTTCAACTTCAGTTTTTTTTTTGGGGGGGGGGTCAAAAACCAGGGACACATTTTAAACATTGCTTGTATAATTTTGGAAAGTTGCCAGAATAAAATGTTACCATCAAGCATGTCACTGGCAAGTCTTGAACCCAGGACCCTGTGCACTACAGTCAGAGCAACATACCACTATGCCAAATCAGCAGTTTCCTGAAATAAAGGAAGACTGAAACTTAATGGCTATCATTTAGTGAATTCAGTTCACTTCTCACCATAACTCTCAACCTCTTAGCACAAAAAACCTGGACAAACAATGCCAATAATGGGGGGATACAAATTCAGTTCTCACTTCTCACCATAGCTTTCAACTCTTAGAGCAAAAATCCTGGACAAAGCCCACAAGTGGTGGTGGCCAGGGACTTAACAGGGACACATTTTAAACATTGCTTGAATAATTTTGGAAAGTTGCTAGAATAAAATGTTACCACCATGCATTTCACAGGCAAGTCTTGAACCCAGGACACTATGCACTACAGTCAGAGCAACATACCACTATGCCAAATCAGCAGTTCCCTAAAAATAAGAAGACTGAGACTTAATGGCTATCATTTAGTGAATTCAGTTCTCACTTCTCACCATAGCTCTCAACCTCTTAGTACAAAAAAACTGGACAAAATCAATAATGGGGGGAATACAAATTCAGTTCTCACTTCTCACTCACCATAGCTCTCAACTCTTAGCATAAAAAACCTGGACAAACAACAAAGCCAATAATGGGAGAATACAAATTCTGTTCACTTCTCACCATAGCTCTCAACTCTTAGCACAAAAATCTGGACAAAGCTCAGAATTGATAGTGGCTACAGACTTTACCTCTAGCCACCAGGTGTATTACATAGGGGCATTTACACACACGCACACACACACACACACACACACACACACACACACACACACACACACACACACACACACACACACACACACACACACATTTCCTGCTTCCATTTGCAACTGGAAATGACAACATGAGCTCTTTGAGCTCATTTCCGACTGGCTGATAGCTCTGATGGAGCTGACATCATCACGCACATGATGATGTTAGCTCTGATAGTGCAATATTCGAAAAACCAAAAGAAAAAAATCTGAAATGGAGTGCCACTTGGGAATCGTGGCACCACTTCATTTGGACCCCGAAGCTCGGTAAAAAATGAATAATTCTGTATGGATGTCAGGCATTACCAGCTATGCCAGGAGAAGTATGTTAATGGATGTATTACATATGCCAGCATAGCTAGCTGGAGTTTGTAAAGAATGTCATTTGTATATCAAACTGATGTGTACACGTGCTTGTGTTAAAAATGTACCAACAGTGGATCCTGCTGTACAGAAAAGAAATACACCTGTATGTTAGACTGTACTGTAACTGTTAAAATGAATATATTGCAACAGAGGATATTGGAAGAGAAGAGATTAACCTCAGTCCTGTCAACTTTGAAAAATAGTTCATAGGTTTATACGTGTTTACTAGGATAATGACCAACAAGGGCCTTTTTAAGCCTAGCTATACATCCCAAATCTGACAAGTTCTGCTACCCTTGATAAGTGTAAGCATGGGCCTGGGAGATGAACAATTTACAGGTTACCTATGTCCATTAGAGACATAGGTGCCAGACCAGGGGTGAATTTCCTGTTTCCCATCCAATTGTCCAAGTTGCACTTGAATTGGGTTAGGGAGGAACTCTGCTTCACATGGATGGGGAGTCTGTTCCATAGACATGGTAGTCTCTGGGATACATACCTATCTCTCCAGCAGGTCCTATTTATATCACAGGTAAGGTTTAAGTCTTTAGAATCAGTAATTTTGGTGCTGAAATTAAATTACCTGGCTTAGGCATAAAGATTGTATCTTACAGTTCTGATTGCAGCCAGAGAGAAAATGTCTATGAAAACCAGGACAAGGAATCCGACTGTATTGCCCTTAGGGGTGAACTAATTGCTTCCAGATGCTATAACAAATCTTAGCAAAGCTTTAGGTTTGTGTTTTATGACAGACATGCTAGATTCTGGTTCATTTTCTAGTCAAGGGGCTAACATGTGAACCAAAAGTCAGATGAGCAGATGTGTGTGATGCCATTCTGTAAGCTAGCACTGAAATTATGCTTTAATACTAGATGAGAAAGAAGTCTCAGGGCAGTCTGTTTGTGAAACCTGACAAGAAAGACCACACACCCATATCATCTTGCCTTGCTCTAGTAAGTGAACTAGGGAACAGTAATTCTTTAGATAAGTTAACAAAATGTAGTGAGATTAGTTGAGCATTGTTTTTCTGTATCTGCGTAAACCTTTCCATCTGTTATTTTTAATATTTCTTGTGGCTGAAACTCTGGTGTTTATTGTAAATAATATTTAGTATTTTCGTGTTATTTTATTATTTATTATTAAATATATTTAAACTTTTCATTGTGGCTAGTCTTTTAGAGAATGTTTTAACATTTGATAGGTAGAACAGTGTGCTATGCTCTGCTGTCTGTACCTTATCAGCCACTGTAGTTAATGGAAGTTTCCAAGTCAGGGGGCAGTAGTAAGCTAACTGTACTGAGCATGTGTTACAAGTAAGATGTCGAATGTGCTTGTAGAAGCAGTTATGTTGGGTGTACAATAAACTATTTGTTAAACTGTCAACATGCCTCCACTCATCATTCAACATGGTGTCAGAAGCCGGATTTAAAGTTGAAGTGTTGCAAACTGGTAGAAGTCATTTCTGTCTTTCAAAGTGCAACGAAATGTCAGAAGATGTACAAATCTCTCCAAACTGCAACAAATGTATGCAGCAAGTCACATAAGTCTCTCCATGGTGCAATGACTGTCTAAAGTGCTACAGGTACTTGCATTTACTTTTAAGGCATATCAAATTAATTTCATAAACTGAAAAGTGTATAGGATGTTTGCATTTACTTTAATGGCATGTCAGATGGATTTTGCAGACCCAGATGTTTGGTGTTTGATGGCAATTTTGCAGAGAATTGGCATGTGTTTGAACAAGAATATATTTTCATAGCGGCTAAACATTCTGATAAAGATTTATGACCCAAGCATTTATACTTCTCAATTTAGCTGGCTCAAAGGCCATTGAGTGAGAACATTCTTTTGTATATGCACCTGCTGTTTATGTGGGAGAGGGAGAAAACCACCATATTATTGTTCAAGCAGAAATGTGGGAAGATCCAGACTGTTTAAAATGTACATTCAGGGAACTGTGTAACCTCAGACATATGTAATGATGGAAAGGCGTACATTTAACACAAGGAATCAAAAACATGGTGAAACTATTGAAGCATATCTTACTGATTTACAAAATAAAGCAAAAACATGTAAATTTGGAGATTTGCAAGATGATGTATTTATTTTACATTTATTTACCAGGAAAGTCCAACTGGACACATGTCCATTTTAAGCAGAGCCCTGGGGAGAAACACTCCACATGTACCAAATAGCAATATATATATATATATATATATATATATATATATATATATATATATATATATATATATATATATATATATAAAACATTTATACAGAATACATTTATACAAGCAAAAATGAAACTAATTACATAACAAGTATATAAGATGCATCATTTACACACAGTAAACAGACAAGTATTTACACAGTAAGGTATTTGTAATAAGGGAGGGAAATTAGATAAAAAAGACAGTCACAGCTTTAGTTTGTAGAGAAGAAATCGGTTAGGGAAGTAGGGTAATAAATTAATAAAAGACCGCCTTGTGTATGGTATAAATAATGATACTGTGAGAAAAAGTTTACTGCATGATAGTGAATTAACACTGAGCAAAGCTATTGAAGTTTGCCATATATATGAGCTCACAGAAAAACATACGAATATGCTTGCTGTAATTGTTACTGCGAATGTTGACAGAAAACTAAGACAGCAAAGCCTCATAAGTGTAAACTGAAAAGTTTTACCTCATTAGCTGCCATTGTTAACTGTCGCAATTGTGAGGGCAGTCATGAATACAAATGAGAAAAGTGTTTAGCTTATGGTCGGTGGTGTCACAAATGCAAAATGTGGAATCATTTCAAAAAGTTTTGCAAATCAGCACTGGCTTATAGTAAGATTAATCTGAAGCAAGCAGTGAATCAAATCGAGACTGTGACAAGCAGTGATGAATCTTTTTATGTTGATGTTTCTGCGGTTGGTGTAACAGTTAACACAGTAAATTCATGTTTATTAGCAAAGAGTGAAATAATTTTTCACTGTACAAATTAATGGGAAACCAACACAGCACGTGGACACCAGATCCAAATGCAGTCATGTCAGTAAAAGCTTATGCAGGAGTAAAAGCTGGATGGTATTTTGACTCCATGAAGTGTACAAAATTAGTTGCTTATGGTGAAGAAATTCAGATGGATGGCACTGTAGTCCTTTCTTGCCATTTTGCAGGCAACAGCTATGATTTGCAGTTCTATATAGTTCTCAGAGATGTACAGTCATTACTAGGCCTCGAAAACAGCTTATGTATGGGTTTGATTTCACTCAGCAAAGAAGTTTATCATTTAAATAAATGAAAATGTTAGTTTTTCACAACATATTTTAAGAGTGTGCTGATCTCTTCACAGATAAACTTGGTAAGCTTCCAATTACATATTCCATGAACTGAACCATGAGGTAAATCCAGTTCAACCAGCAGATAAGATTCCAGTAGCAATGCAAAGTAAAGTTAAAGCAGAATTAGACAGAATGGTAGATTCTGGTATTCTCACTCCTGTGCCAGAACCTACTGAATGGGTATCTTTTATGGTAGTAGCCCATAAGAAAACTCAGATGACATTCAAAATATATATTGAGCCGTGTGAATTAAATACAGCTCTTAAACAACCTCATCACCTAATGCATACAGTATAGTAGGTAGCAGCATTAATGCTGAATTCCACTGTTTTATCAGTTCTAAATGCTAAGAACTCCTTTTGACAAATTTTGCTTGATCACACATCGACATAAAATAACTTATCACACCATTTGGGGGGATATAGATTTTTGACTATGCCATTTGGGATCAGTTCTGCCATCAAAATATTCCAATGTGCAGTGGAACAGATATTTGCTGGATATTCTTGTGACATTATAGCTGATGACATTATTGTCGGAGGCAATGGAGAAAAAGAACATAACAGAAACCTCAGGAAGTTCTAGATCTTGCACGAGAGGTCAACCTCAAGCTGAATCCTTTGAAATGTCAATTCAAATTGAAAGAAGTTGCCTGTGTTGGTCATTTGTTCACAAGTTTAGGCCTTCACCCTGATCCGTCAAAAGTAATAGCCAGCAATGAAATGCCAGTTCCAGAGAATGTTGCATCTTTACAACGTTTCCTGGGTATGATTAATTATTTAGTGCATTCCTAACCTTGGTGAGTTTTCTACACCATTAAGCGAGCTCACACGCAAAGATATAAACTGATTTTGGTATGAGCAGCATCAAAAAGCATTTGATACTTTGAAACAGAAAACTTCCAGTCCGCCTACACTGAGATACTATGACATTCATAAACACGTGACTGTCACTTGTGATGCTTCCCAATATGGTCTTGGTGCAGCGTGTCTTCAGGAAGGCATTCCAGTTGTGTATGCATCTCATACTTTGACTCCAACAGAAGTGCACTATGCACAACTAGAAAATGAGCTTCTTGCAGTTGTTTGCATGTTCCAAATTCAATGACTACATATACAGAAGACCAATTCAGATCAAAACAGATCAGCCATTGGCAGCGATTTTGAATAAACCAATACATACTTCTCCATCAAGATTTCAATGTATGATGTTAAAATTGCAAACAATAGCTTCAGTATTGTCTACAGCAAAACTAAACATATGTATTTCACAGATGCTTTGTCTCGAGCACCCAGATAGATGGAGCAACATGAAAATCAGGCAGCAGATTTTGAAGTTATGGAAGTCAAATACATTTCCTTTTCACACCTTGATGAGTTAAGATACCATACTGCTAAAGACTCAGTTTTTCAAAGACTGAGTAACATTATCAACCAAGGATGGTCAACACATCAGACACGTTTGCCACTTGAACTTCAGCAGTATTTCCCATACAGAGATGAACTCAGTTTGGAAGATGGTATCATTATGAAAGGTCCAAAAGCGCAAGTTCCTAAACCATTGCAAAAGGAATATATGACAATCCTGCACAGAAATCACCCAGATGCTGAATCAACTAAAAGGAGTCACCCAGGCACTGACTCAATTAAAAGGAGTCACCCAGACACTGAATCAACTAAAAGGAGTCACCCAGGCACTGAATCAACTAAAAGGAGTCACCCAGGTGCTGAATCAACTAAAAGGAGTCACCCAGGCGCTGAATCAACTAAAAAGAGTCACCCAGGCGCTGAATCAACTAAAAGGAGTCACCCAGGCTCTGAATCAACTAAAAGGAGCCACTCAGGCACTGAATCAATTAAAAGGAGTCACCCAGATGCTAAATCAACTAAAAGGAGTCACCCAGGCACTGAATCAACTAAAAGGAGTCACCCAGGTGCTGACTCAACTAAAAGGAGTCACCCAGGCGCTGACTCAACTATAAGGAGTCACCCAGGCTCTGAATCAACTAAAAGGAGTCACCCAGGCACTGAATAAACTAAAAGGAGTCACCCAGGCACTGAATCAACTAAAAGGAGTCACCCATGTGCTGAATCAACTAAAAGGAGTCACCCAGGTGCTGAATCAACTAAAAGGAGTCACCCAGGCAGTGAATCAACTAAAAAGAGTCACCCAGGTGCTGAATCAACTAAAAGGAATCACCCAAGTGCTGAATCAACTAAAAGGAGTCACCCAGGCACTGAATCAACTAAAAGGAGTCACCCAGGCGCTGAATCAACTAAAAGGAGTCACCCAGGCGCTGAATCAACTAAAAGGAGTCACCCAGGTGCTGAATCAACTAAAAGGAGTCACCCAGGTGCTGCATCAATTAAAAGGAGTCACCCAGATGCTGAATCAACTAAAAGGAGTCACCCAAGTGCTGAATCAAATAAAAGGAGTCACCCAGGCACTGAATCAACTAAAAGGAGTCACCCAGGCACTGAATCAACTAAAAGGAGGGCAAGAGGTATTGCGTTTTGGCCTTCAATGTCCAAAGATATTGAAAGAGAGACACTTTCCTGTTCAGTTTGCAACAGTCATAAACCACATCCCTGATTTACCATGGTCCACAGCTGGTGTAGATATTTTCAAATGGAATGGTCAGCACTATCTGATACTAGTCGACTCACACTCTGGTTAATTTGAAATTGACTTACTTCATAACTTGCCATCTATCCCAGTGATTATAAAACTAAAGAGACATTTCTCAGTTCATTGAAGTCCGCATAAAGTCATATCAAATAATGCACAATTTACTAGTCAATGTTTTAAAAAAATTGTTAGATCTTGGGATTTGATTCATGTAACCAGTAGTGCAGAATATCCACAAGCTAATGGTTTAGCTGAGAGTGCAGTTCATAATGCAAAACATTTGAGGGAAAGGTCCAAACAGGAAGTAACCGATGTATTCCTTAATTTACTGACTCTTCAAAATACTCCTCGTGACCAGAGGCTTGGTTCACCTGCTCAATAACTGATGTCGAGACAAATACGAACAGCTTTTCCAATCAACAAATGTCTGTCAGTGCGAAGAGTAATGAGGTCGTCAAGGCTCAACTATCAATATCATTCGCAGAACGTAGACTATAACAGAACCAGTAAACCTCTTTGACCATTGTCGCAGAACGTAGACTATAACAGAACCAGTAAACCTCTTCGACCATTGTCACAGAAGGCAGAGTATAACAGAACCAGTAAACCTCTTCGACCATTGTCACAGAAGGCAGAGTATAACAGAACCAGTAAACGTCTTCGACCATTGTCACAGAACGTAGACTATAACAGAACCAGTAAACCTCTTCGACCATTGTCACAGAAGGCAGAGTATAACAGAACCAGTAAACGTCTTCGACCATTGTCACAGAACGTAGACTATAACAGAACCAGTAAACCTCTTCGACCATTGTCACAGAAGGCAGAGTATAACAGAACCAGTAAACCTCTTCGACCATTGTCACAGAAGGCAGAGTATAACAGAACCAGTAAACCTCTTCGACCATTGTCGCAGAATGTAGACTATAACAGAACCAGTAAACCTCTTCGACCATTGTCACAGAAGGCAGAGTATAACAGAACCAGTAAACCTCTTTGACCATTGTCACAGAAGGCAGAGTATAACAGAACCAGTAAACGTCTTCGACCATTGTCACAGAACGTAGACTATAACTGAACCAGTAAACCTCTTCGACCATTGTCACAGAAGGCAGAGTATAACAGAACCAGTAAACCTCTTCGACCATTGTCACAGAAGGCAGAGTATAACAGAACCAGTAAACCTCTTCGACCATTGTCACAGAAGGCAGAGTATAACAGAACCAGTAAACCTCTTTGACCATTGTCACAGAAGGCAGAGTATAACAGAACCAGTAAACCTCTTCGACCATTGTCACAGAAGGCAGAGTATAACAGAACCAGTAAACGTCTTCGACCATTGTCACAGAAGGCAGAGTATAACAGAACCAGTAAACCTCTTCGACCATTGTCACAGAAGGCAGAGTATAACAGAACCAGTAAACCTCTTCGACCATTGTCACAGAAGGCAGAGTATAACAGAACCAGTAAACGTCTTTGACCATTGTCACAGAAGGTAGAGTATAACAGAACCAGTAAACCTCTTCGATCCTTGTCACAGAAGTTAGACTATAACAAAACCTATGCTGTGTTGTCTGCACCTTATCAGCCACTGTAGTTAAAGGAAGCTTCCAGATTGGGGGGGGGCAGTATTAAGCTAACTGTATGGAGCATGTGTTACAAGTAAGATGTAGAATGTGCTTGCAGAAGCAGCTATGTCAGGTGTACAATAAACCATCTGTCAAACTGCCATGTCTCCACTCGTCATTCAACAGAGAGTACTTATATTTATTTTGTGACACTGTCGCTGCTCCTAAAAGCCTTGCTGCATTGGTCAAACAATACCATTTGTATTAGTATTAATTTTACTCAGTATAATTGGGTACCTTAGTAAGACCCTTAGAGTAGCTGGCTTTGGAGTGTTCTGGTGGCAGTATCTACCTTATAGTCTGGGCAAAAAGGCATAGCTGGCTAATCTATGCCAGTCTTTCCCAGGTGTGTGTGTAAATCAAATCTCAAGAGTGTGTGTGTGCGTGTGTGTGTGTGTGTGTGTGTGTGTGTGTGTGTGTGTGTGTGTGTGTGTGTGTGTGTCAGTTACTTGGAGAAGGGACACAGAGCACTGGTTTTACAGAGAGGGTGATGGAGCACTTGGCTTGGAATGCTCGGCTGAATATTCAACTCTACAGCTGTTTCACTGGGAGTCTTATTTGGGGCCTGGATAAAGAATAACCCAGCCCCAGGATGGGAGTGTATTCCCTGTGTGCTCTTAAGGTAAATTGTGCTTGGTGAAAGAGCTGCATCTGGAAATACTGTGTATCTATTTTAGTTCCAAGTGAACGTCCATCACCAATGTCCATGGGGAGGATTGAAACTCCTTGATCACTGTCCCAGAGGAAGGATGTCACAGTGGTAATGAGTAGGCATAATCTGGGGCTGCAGAGGGTCAGTCATTGAGGTTGTGGCTCCCACATCCCCTGCCCATGTTTCGAACACAGTCAGTATGCCTACACATACCCATGACATGGAGACTTCTGATATGGGTCAGGTTGAGGGCGACACCATTGATCAGGGTAGTCTGGTCACTCTGGTTGCAGAGCTGTTTGCTTCTCCCTGTAGCCATTGTGAGGGCATGGTACCACACATGAGGGTTGGCAGGGTTGCTTGGAGGAGGCCTGCTGTTCACTCTCCACATGATGCTTGTGTGTCATTAAGTGCCATCAGATGTATGTGTAGGTATGTTCCACCAGGGGCATGTCAGAGATAGTGCAGTTACTAAATTTTGTTCATTCTGGCATGAGTGACTCCTTGAAGCATGTTTGCAACTCCTTGGACACGATAAATGACACACTGGATTGGGCAGGCTCTATGATGCAATGTCTGTCAGGTGAGGGTGGGCATCCATGTGGCCAGAGAGCTGCTACATCTTCTGGTATTAGCAGACATGGCCATGCTAGATCCTGTTCCTGTAGTGGCACTACTTCCACTGTTCCATTAGTGATTGCAGTGTCTAAACCCAGATGTATGCCATGGGGTTGTGGTCCAATCAGCAGGTATCGCTCATGTTAAGGTAGCACCCCGACTTTAAACCAGAGCTGTGAAAGTAGTAATGCATCTTCTGGCATAGCTGGTTTTCTTAGTCAGGGGCAATTATACTGAACTGACTGCTGTATAATGGTTCACAACTCTATGAGATGCCAGGACATAGTGATAAAACAATACTTGAATGTGTTCATGCAGGCGCACTTGCACTGAAAAAAAAAATCACTATTGCTCATACCACATCACACACATACAGCTATCTAACAAGTACTGATGAGTGATTAAATCTGCAGGTACTGGCCCTGAACACTGTATACTCTGAGACCTACATGTGTTTCTTACTCACATGTACTCACTTCTTTGGTGTCAGTCTTGCCCTCCTACCCCCGTCACCCTGTTCAAATGGTGATGACTGTGCCCTACCCTTTGCACATAACTTTGTGACTTAGGGTTGCATATAAGTCTGACGCACACAGTGGATAGCTAATGCTTCCCTATTCACATGCTTTCACTTATCAATATATATTGCAGAGTAAAAGTTGTTGATTTCTTGTTCCTACTCATTTGTGAATGATTATTTCTCTAATTGTTGAACCACATACTGTCATTTCAGCAGTGAAAGCATTAGGTACTTCAATCTTGTTTCTTGGTATAATTGTGCATATAAGGGTATAATTGACCTGTTCCATGTTTTGTAGACTGTGAGCAACTGAAATGATTGATGTACACTGTTTCTAATAACTTGCTGTATATTGCAAAAATCTTACACAGGAAATATTACTGACGTAACTGTACACCTCAGACAAATGCTCAGATTATGTGCATATACATATTTCAATATGAGACTAATCAGTTACACACAGGTTCCATACTTACCTTGTCAGTCCTGCAGGTGCAAATTGCATCCTTGGGGATTGTCCCTAAATGTTATCAGAACATAGCCAATACATTCTTAAATAAAGGTTGTGGAGTCTGATGGGTATCAGTTTTCCTACTTGTATGATTGTGAGATTTTAGGGTTTGACCTAGGTGTTGATTGTGTGTGCTCTTACCCAGAACCAGGGCATACTGTGCACACCTCTGTCTGCCAGCACTATCTGCAGCTGCTGGTTCTCCATCAGACTCCTCATCTGTGCCTACTGCTGGTCCTGCTTGTTGTCCTTAAAACTGTGGTACTGCCCCTTACTGTCCTTGATGAAGCTGTTTCACGAGAATTATATTGTATAACATACCACATACTGTACGTATTTTGGCAGAGGTGCCTGGGTCATTTTGCAGTGCACATCCTGATGTGTCTGAATACAGGAACCTTGATTTAAAGAATCTAGACACACATTCTGTGGAATTCCTAGTTTCAGTGTGGGCCTCATTCCATCCTTGCCCTGTGGGGTTGTGTGGGTTTCTCATAGGTTCATAGGTTGGTACTAGGCTATCAGCCCTAGGGCCTATACAAGCCTAGCCATAACAATTCCCTGGCTATTTCTTCCCACATTATTTACTTTCCTGGACCCCTGTCTAGCAGGGCGACTGACGTGATCCCTGGGGTGAATTTCCTTTCTCCCATCCAGTCGTCAAGGTTCCTCTTGAAGAGGTCCAAAGAGGCACTCTGCTTGACATGTATGGGCAATCTATTCCAGAGTCTGGGGAGTCTCTGGGTCAGGAACCTATCCCTCCAGCATGTTTTGTTTATTGTGATGACAAGGTTTAGATCCCTGGAGCATGTAGCTCTGAGGGATTGGGATTTTTTTAAGTGTAGCATGTCCAACAGCTCTGGGTTTGACATGGCCTTGTATGTTAAGCAGAGATCGCTTCTGAGTAGACGATATGCGACAGAGTATAGCTGGAGTTTTTTAAGGCAGTCAGCGTAGGGCATCTGCTTTAGGCCTGTGATTCTTTTAGTGAGGTATTTCTGAGGCCTTTCCAGTTGTTGCAGATGTCTTGAGAGGTACATACCAAATAAGGGGGTTGTATTCTATAATGGGTCTAATGAGGGATGAGTACAGTGGGACAATGACCTCCTTTTTTCTGGATGAAAAGCTCTTCGTGATGAGGTGTGCCACATAGAAGGATTTCCTGACTGTTGTGGCGATGTGGTTATCGAAGGTGAGACCACTGTCCACCTGTGTCCCTAAGTCTCTTATCACACTTTCTGTGTTTAGTGTACTGCCACCTATATGGTAATTCATGGATACATGTTTTTCCCAAAGGGATAACAATACATTTCTTGGCATTGAGCTTGAGCCCATGGCTCTGGCACCAAGCATCTGTTTCTGTAAGGCCCTTTTGTAGGGTATCCACATCATTTGGGGATTCAATAATGGCTCCCAGTTTGCAGTCATCTGCAAACTTTGTTAGCCAGAGTCCCTTAGTGTTGACCTGTACTTAAGAGAAGTAGATGCCAAACAAGAGCGGCCCAGGACTGAACCCTGAGGTACTCCACTTGTCACTTGTCTGGAGCTGGATTTGGAGTCGGCTACTTTTACAGTGTGGGTTCTATCAGTAAGCCATTTAGCAACCCATTGGGTGACATAGGGATTAATGCCCAACTTAGTAAGTTTATCTATGATTCCAGAGTGGGGGATGGTGTCAAAGGCCTTGGCAAGGTCTAGATAGGCTGTGTGGACCACCTTACCTTTGTCCATGGCTCTGGAGACTGATTCAAAGAAGTCAATCAGGTTCAGGAGACAAGATCGGCCCTTCACAAACCCAAACTGGGTGGGGTCCAGTGTTTGAAGGTTGCCACTGTCTTTGTTTATAAGTTCCATGATAATACGCTCCATGGCCTTGCAGATAAGGCTTGTCAGACTGATGGGACGGTAGTTTCCGGGATCCAAGGTGGATCCCCCCTTGTGGATTGGGATAACTGTATCTCTGCACCACTCAGTGGGCACGAAACCTGAGGTGAGGCTATGATTAAACATGACACTTAGGTGAGGTGCCAGTTCATATTGTAGTTCATGTAGTACACAGCCCGGGATGTCATCTGGTCCCATGGATGCTGTATTCTTGGCTTTAGAGAGTGCGTTTTGTACCTGTGTGGCCGTTATTACTGGAATTTGGCAATCTTCCGGTATTGAGATGGGCCATTTAGGGGGTGAGAGGGGGGTGAAGTTGGCACTGAATCGATCTGCCAGGATATTGGCAATATCCTTCGGATCAGTATATTTAATGCCATTCTGTTTTAGCTCAGAGCAGATCATGGGTGTCATAAGCTAGAACTCCAGTGCATAATCTGCATCTCCTACTACATGCCTTGATGATGGCACCCCTAGAAAATCTGGTGTACAGCTCACGTGTGCCATATGTGTGAGTCATGGAAACTGCCTGGGTTACCTGCACAGACACTGTAGATGATCCCTTGGGCATTACAGGCAACCTGACAGTTTAGAGTGGAATCCTTTTTTTGCTGATGTACCTCCTTCACTGTACCCCAGGCGGGGCTTTTAATTCTATGTGTATACACTCTTTGGCCATGAACACTTCAGGGAAGTGGGCTACTGCATATAATTCTTGCATAGTTCTTGCTCCTTTCTGTTGGGTTTGTGAAAACAGATACACTCCCTTGCATATAGTAGCATTGCATTTAAAAACAGAGGTAATATTCTTGAGGCCAAGGCCTGTGACATCCCTAATACATCCCTTGTGGGTCTCTAGAAAGTACCAGTAGCTAGATAATGTAATGCTAAACAAACCTCTGTTTCCACTGGGATAGGTTTTCCATGATTCCTTGGGGCCTGAGGTGAGGGCATCAGGTTTTGGGCTGTTTTAAGTTGGTAAGTGTTAGGTTGGTGGGTGGTATTTCTATGGATATACGCTGGAAGGGAGTCACTAAATGAGGTTGGATAACTTCTAGAGATTGTAAATTTACTGGGATCAGACACAAGTATCCAGTCTAGAACGGAACCTTTACTGTTGGTATTAATAAATCTAGTGTTTTTTGATAAGTTGTGTGTAACCACAAAGGTTTATACTAAGTAAGGGAAAGTCTGATGTAAGGTTTTGACAGTCAGTATTTACATCTCCTAGTTTGATTTTTTTCACATGGTATATAATTAGTTGTCCAGGAGAAGATTTTTTCTAAAGTTGTTATATTAAATCCAGATGACATATAGAATGTAACAAAATATAGCTGTTGTGACCTCCCTTCTCTGGGCCAGTGATCAATGAGTCTCAGTCCTCACCACTGACACCAGTGAGGGATGTTCACTTGGAACCAAGATAGATACACACAGTATTTCCAGATACAGCTCTCTGCACCAAGCACAATTTACTTCTCCCTGACCACAGCCGTAGAGTTGAGTCTTCATCCTAGTGTTCCAAGCCAAGTCCTCCACCACACTCTCTGTGAAACCAGTGCTGTTTATCCCTGCTGCAGGTAGCTGACACACACACACACACACACACACACACGCACACACACACACGCACACACGCACACACGCACACACGCACACACACACGCACACACACACACACACACACACACACACACACACACACACACACACACACACACACACACACACACACACACACACACACACACACACACACATACACACACACACACCTGGGAAACACTGGCACAAATTTACTAGCTATGCACCCTCTGCCGAGACTATAAGGCAGTTACTGCCACCAAAGCCAGCTACTCTGACTCTTACAAGGGTACCCAATTATACTAACTAAAATTAATACTAATACAAATGGTAGCATTTGACCAATGTGGCAAGGCTTTCAGGAGTGGCCACAGTGTTACCAAATAAATATAAGTACTCTCAAAGGTATCATATTCTCTAAAAGACCAGCCACACTAAAAGGTTTAAATATATTTAATAATAAATAATAAAAGAACATGAAAATACTAAATATCTATTTACAATAAACACCACAGTTTCAACCACAGGAAATATTAAAAATAACACGGAGATTCTCACACATACAGAAAAACAGTACTTAACTAATCTCATTATATTTTCCTGGCTGATCTAAAATATACTGTTCCCTGGTTATTTACTAAAACAAGGTAACATGAAGTGGGTGACTCCTTCTTTGTCAGGTTTCAAAAACAGACTGCTATGAGACTTCTGTCTCATCTAGTATTAAAATATCATTTCAGTGCTGGATTGCAGAATGACATCACATACATATGGTCATCTGACTCTGGTTTCTACACTACCCCCTTTACTAGAAACTGAACCAGAATCTAGCACATGTGTTACCATGCACTCATGCAGATCTTTGCTAAGATGTGTTATAGCATCTGGAAGCAATAAAACCATTGCAAAACTTCCACCTTTCCAGGGTAGCATTTAGTTTACCCCTAAGGACAATAGAGTAGGATACCTAGTCCTGGTTTTTCACAGACATTTTATCTCCGGCTGCAATCAGAACTGTGAAATACAATCTTTATGGTCTAAACCAGGCAATTTAATTTCAGACTTTTTTTAAAGTTAGCCGGACTGAGGTTAACCTCTACTTTTGCAGTATCCTCTGTTACAATATATTCATTTCAACAGGTACAATATAGTCTGGCACAAGCTGTATTTATTTTCTGTCTAGCGGGACCCACTTTTGGTACATTTTAACACAACAGCTTTATAAATACATTTTCAACACACACACCTGTACAAATCAGTTTGATATACAAATACTATCATTAATACAATATCATTATACCACCATGTGTATTAGCTCAATAGCCGCTTTATAGGTGACGGCTTAGAATCTCTGCTTATATTCTAATCCTGGGGACAGTAGGAGCAGAGTGCATTGATTCCTGACTCTTTCTGGTTGAAGAGTGAGTGGCTGTGCTTAACGTACCTGATTGGTCTGGTTGCTATTCAAGGCATCTACTAGGAAAAAAGCTACAAGCATTCAGACCCTTGCATCATCTGGGACAAGGCTGTGGCTCACCAAACAGGCCATGGCCTGCTTCTCTTCTTGGGATTGGTGCTAAAAGTAGCTAGTTTTAGCTAGAACTACCAGTTTTTTTAGTTTCAGCACTCAAAACTGTTTCCTTGTGCTCAGCACTTGCTCAGAACTCATTGTAAACACTAAATAAACTACAAATTACTACAGCACTCGACTTTCCACACTTGCCAAGAGGAAAACAGTTCTTAGTACTTAAATAAGCACCTATCCAGGCATGTCCATGGGTCAGCTCCCGGTGTTTTCTCCTGTCCACCTGATGAATCTGGGCATCTTGGGGCAATGTAGCAATTGCCTCATGTACACTGACAACCCCCTTCTACCACCCAACACTACAACCTGTGAGAGATGCAGTTATATAGCCAAACTGGAAGACAAGCTCTCACCAGCCAAGACTTGACTAATCAGTCAAAAGGAGAAGGTTAAGACCTGCACCACACCACACTCAACACATAGTCCTTCAAAACCCACACTACCAAAACCCACACATTAGAAACACAAAGCACGCATCCATATTCATGCAGGCTCTCAGTAAAAATCTGCCCAAGCAACAGAGACCTCCCAAGTTGAAATGCGGACAGCCACCACCCCCCAACACTACTGAAATGACACAGCCCACAAAATCAGTGTGCCACTCAACCTCAGCCCATAAGGCAAAGCAACATACCCAACACACTAGTTATAGGTGACTCTAAACAAGGAGAAAGTTACTGTCAGCTGCCTGTCAGGTGCCAGGATCTGCCACATAATGCATGCACTGAGGTCACTCAACAAGTACAAATATGACTCTATCATTGTTCATGTTGCTGTGAATGACCTGAGAGTACCTCTCTGGACTACATGAAAAGAGATATGAAGGAGCTCTTGGATCTTGTGGCCCAGGCAGGTATGACCCTAGCCCTGAGTAGCATCCTGTCATTGCCCAGAATGATACCACAGTACAAGGACAAAATGATTGACTTCAACAATTGGTTAAGCTTCTGGTGTCATTCTAAGGGGATCCAGTATCTGTCTGCCTGGGATGACATAGTCGACAGACCACAATGCTTTGTCAGAGATGGTCTGCACCTGTCACCCCTGGGATTCCAGATACTGGCTAAGGCTCTTGCCACCCCTATAGTGCCTTATTTAGGCAAGGTTCAAATGCTAAATTCACCACCATAACAGGTACAAGCAAGCAAACTCTGAGGGTAATGCTACTCAATGCTAGAAGTCTAAACCTCAAAATGCAGTCACTCGAGGCACTCCTTAAAATGGAGAACATCGGCATCTGTGCACTGATAGAGACCTGATTTAAGGCTCCAGAGAGCACCCCTGCATTACCAAGCTATAATTCATGCCACACCTTTCGGCAACCTAACCTGGACTGAAACAATAAAGGCGGAGGTGTGTCCATATTCATTAAGGATATCCACACCTCCAGGCTAGTAGCTAGTTGCTCAACATAATGCATCCAAAATTATCCAAGTGCAACTAACACTGGGCAAGACTGTAATCCAGGTTGTAGCTTGTTACAGATCCCCCACCATGCCCCAGGATTCCCACTCTTCATTTCTTAAGATACTGGAAAATATTAAGGTACAACCCAATACCTTAATTATGGGCAATTTCAACTACCCCACCATCAACTAGGAAAACTACTTGTATACCAACTCATTCACTCAGCAGTTTCTGGAATTCATAAATTCCAACGCCTTGGATCAGTTTGTTCACACCCCCACCAGGGGCAGCAATATACTGAACCTGGTCATTACCAATATGGGCAACCAGTGCTCCATGCCAGAGGTCAACTCCTCGCTGGTCAGATCCGACCACAAGCTAATCACCCTAGACATCCCTATCCCAGCCCCATTAAGGAAACCACCATCAAAAAACTACTCCAAAGCCAACTTCATGCTTTTTAAGACAGAAGTGGCAAACTTCACGACACCCATGCAGACAAACAATAGAGGCACGACTGCTGAATCTTACACAAATGTACTGTATAAGTGCATACACAAGTGCATGGATCATGCCATCCCTAACAGAACCAAGACTCTATCCTCCAAAAAAGGGAAGACAATCTGGTGGTCCCATGCCATAAACAAACTCTACAACAAAAGGAAGAAACTGTTGCAAAAAAGAGTAAAATCCCAAGATTGGAGGAACTTCCTGGTCAGCCTCAACAAGAAGCTGAGATCCCTCATAAAATCCTTCAAAGCCAGTTATGAAAATTAAATCACCACTGATTCCAAAGACACCCACAAAGCATTCTACAGCTATGTCAAGAATCTCAATGGCAACACTCAGGTCTGCTCTGAGCTACAGCATAATGGCACTAGATATACAGAACCAGCTGATATTGCCAACATCCTGGCAGATAGGTTCAGTGCTAACTTTACCCCCCTCTTACCCTCCAGAGGCCCATTTTAATACTGGAAGAATGCAAAGCCCCTATAATCATGGATGAACAAGTAAAGACTGCACTCTCCAAAGCCAAGAACACAGCATCAGTGGGACCAGACAAAAGCCCAGGCTGTGAACTGCACAAACTACAGAACAAACTGGCACCCCACCTAAGTACTATATTCAATCATAGCCTCACCTCAGGCTATGTGCCTACTGAATGGCACACAGTGACGGCTATCCCACTCCACAAAAGTGGTGCCATCATGGACTCCAGAAACTACTGCCCCATTAGCCTGACACGCCTGGTCTGCAAGGCCATGGAACGTATCATCTTTGAACTTATAAACAAAGACATAGGTAACCTCCAAACCCTGTGGGCCAGGTGGTGGTCAAAGGTAAGCTTGCTCTCTATGTGCATACCCAGATCCCTAACCACTGGGTTGACTTCTAGGGGTGTATTATCAACATGATAATTAGCCAGGATGGTTGAATTCCCAAAGGGTACAATTATGGATTTCTTTGCATTGAGTTTAAGGCCATAAACCTTCAGTATTTGCTTCCATTTCAGAGAAAGCCTTGGGAGTCTCTGCTAGTGGCTGTCCTCTTGATGGATATGGCCTTACCTGCTGGGTCTTATCAAAGAGCCAGTTTGCTATCCAGCAGGTGATATAAGGGTTTATGCCTAAAGTAATGAGCTGGTCTATAATGCCTGAGTCTAATATTGTATCTAAAGCCTTGGCTAGGTTGTGGTAAGCTGTGTGCACAGTCTTACCCTCATCCAGTGCTTTGGTGATCTGCTCAGTAATGTCTACCAGATTTAATACACTGACCTTCCTTTAACAAAACCAAACTGTGATGGGTCCAGTGTTTGCAGGTTAACTATGTTCTCATTTATCATGTTCATGATGATTCCTTCCATGTTTTTGCATATGAGGCTGGTAAGACTTATGGGCCTGTAGTTATGCAGATCAGTGGTTGAACCTCCTTTATGCAGAGGAATGACTATAGCCATCTTCCATTTCTGGGGCACACAACTTCACTAAAGGCTCCATTTGAAAAGTGATTCAAGTGAACCAGAGAGGTCATGTTTCATGCCAATTATTAAACATCCAAGGATGTTATCTGGGCCCATCGATGCAATGTTTTTGGCCTTGGAAAGTGCATTGATGACCTGTTCCCTAGTAATGGTTAGGGTGATTATGGTACATGGTATTTCCTTTGGACTATTGGTTGGGGAGTGGGGGAGAAAGTTGAGCTGAACCGGTCAGTGAAAAAGTTGGCAATGGCCTTCAGTTCAGTGTAGGTGATGACATTTACAAGTTATGTGCTTTGTGGTGTATTTCTCTGGAGGTTACAGACATTGCTATAGAAAGCTTTGTAGTTGTCCATTGCCTGAGAAGCTATTTTTCTTCAAATTTAGCCTTTGAAGTATTAATTAACCCTCTCAACTACCTGTTTAGACCAGTCTGGGGGCTTTTAGTATGTATGTTTTTGTTCCTCTTACACTTGGCCAACATTTTTTTTCTGTTTTTGTATAACTGATTGATATTGTGATTCTAACATGGTGGCTTTTTTTTGAGTTTTTTATTCTTAGTTTGAGTGGGCTTAGCTCACTCTATACAGCTATCAAATTGGCTGTACAGAGATTTTGTAAATAGCTCAGCATATGCTATAGTGTTTACTGGGCTTGGGGTGCTTGGAATTTAGCCAATGTGTCACTTAGTGGCAGTGGCGGCTGGTGACTTCAAATCAAAGGGGGAGCTGTAGGAGACAGCTGAATGGGTGGGGCCAACAAGAAGGGGTGTGTCAAACTAGAAAGCGGTGGAGCTATTTTAAAAACCCAAAAACTGGGACTTTAATTATATATGCTGCCCTGGGTGCCAAACCATCATAATAAGAGTCCAATCAAGACAAAATGAAGTGTAAAAGAAAAAAATATTTCAATACATTGTCTACATGACAGCTTACTTAATATCTAGAGGGAAACAAAAAGGTTGTGAGGTATGAAAAAATAAATTACGTTTTAAATACATTACTGGAATGCCAGTCAAAATCAAGTATAAAAAAACAAGCAGCAGTCAACTCAAACCACTTCTCCTTGCACTGCAGTTCTAATTATAATTTATATTCAGCTTTATAAAAGTACAAAGTAACATGCTGAAAGTAGCAATCTCTGTGATACCCCACTTGTAAAAATGTTTCTTATCTAAAAAAGACCTGCTGCCTAACAACAACTATCTGCTTGTTTCATGGGGAAAACATGATCAAAGTAAAAAATGAACAGCAAACAAGAAACAAGCTCAAGATAAATTGCTTAATGGATTACTGCACAGGTTATGGACAACACATGATACATTGGCATTTTGTTTAGTTTACATGTAAAACCTACAAAGATGACTGCAAGTCTCCAACAGATGTAATGAGGTTCTGAAAATACTGTAATTCTGCCTTTATTACAAATACTATCATATGCATTTCGATACCCAAGGCTTATATGCTATCTCGTTATGTAAATATTCTCTGCATGGCAACAACAAAAAGGCTTTCAATGTTGGTAATTCTTTAACAGTATGCTTATTAAAGCTTACTTGCATCTTACAATCCCAGACAAGCTTACCTGATGGTCATTAAAGCATTGCTAGTTAATACAGACCGACAGGTACTGCAACAACATAAATTTTCTGGATAAGAAGCATAAATCAACAGTATAAAAATGACAGAAAACCAGAGCATTCTGCAAAATCAAGGACAGATGAAAAGCCACTGTAGTAATTGTACCTACCTTGGATGGGGGGATAGTCTGCACACTTACACTGCATAACTGCTCTTTGCCTTGCTTGGACGCACAGAGTCACTACAATGGGGAGTGGGGTACAAGTATGTCACAATTTGAAATATCTCTGGCTGATGATGATGGCTGTGACACATTTGTCATACCTCTCAACCTCACAGCAAGAAATCTGGATAAAACCATAAATAGAAGTAGGGCAAAGGTCCAGAAATAAGGACAATTTTAAATATTGCTCTTATAAACTTAGAAAGATAATAGAATAGTAGGTCTTGCATTAGTATGACTTTTCTGAAGGGTATGAAATCTGAAACTCAAATATATGTCATTATTTTCTAACTTCAATCTTTAATGATTTGCCACTAATTTGCCAGAAAACCACAATTTTATGAAACACGGGCCAAAAATGTGATGCAAAAATATAAAATAGCCACACAATACAACTGGGAACCTGTCAAAGAAGGGACACCTTTTTAATATTAGTACTGTAAACTGTAGTAGCTGTCAAAATAACAGACTCGACATGCATTTCTGAAATAAAAGTAATCTATAACTCTGATCATTACAATTACTTATTAATTGTAAACCCTCCACGATGTCTTCCAAATTTGCCATTTTACGGAGGGATTATTAGGGGGAGAGCAACACTTTGAGCCAAAATTGGGGACAGTTGAGAGGTTTGGATATACCTAATTTTATAAAGCAATTTATTTGAACGTACCTCTCAACCTCTTAATGCAGGAAATCTGGACAAGGCCAGATTTATTTGGGGGGACATACAAACAGTACTAAAAATTGCTCTTGTATAAACTTAGTTGACAGAATAACAGGTCTTGCTTTAGCATGCATTTTATGAAGTCTGAAACTCAATGTCTGTCAATATTTAGTGACTTCATTCCTAAATGATTTGCGAGAAGAACACAAATTTTATGAGGAACAAACCAAAAATA
Source organism: Protopterus annectens (assembly GCF_019279795.1). Lineage (NCBI taxonomy): Eukaryota > Metazoa > Chordata > Ceratodontiformes > Protopteridae > Protopterus > Protopterus annectens. The sequence continues at coordinate 13,053,982 of NC_056749.1, read as the reverse complement.
AGAAGCAAAAATCTATTCATTCTGCAAAAATCTGGACATTTGAGAGGTATAGTTCAGCCAGGGCTGTCTTTGAGTTTGGTCGAATTGGGTTGCTCCCCTGCAGCCATTCCAATGTCCCATTATTTGGCTATTTCACCCCATTTACCATAAACACTATAATGTACATACTGCTTTACTTAGATGATTTGGATTTCATTTAAAAGTTTTATTTTACATTTTACAGCACAAACACTAATAGACATCTGCTAAACAAAGCAATGCAGTCTCACAATGAAAACAGACTTGACATTAAAACTTCTCTGCCCTTGAAACTCACATTAATTGAAACAGCATTGAAACTCACATTCAAAGAAAATACATCTGGCCAGTGGCAGATAACGATTAACTTTGGGCTGTTTTCAAATCATAGGCCCCTTGCACAGGAAAAATACATGTGTTCTTTGATACACCTTTTTGATTGTATTCAATTATATTCCTTGTATAATACAGTACAGTTAGAGGGTGTTTTAAATTTATTGTTTTTAATTTTTTTTCAGTAAACAATGAAACAAAATGCATGCACCAATAATGACAAAACTGCTGAATTCAGAACATTTCCATCATAAAAGTCTACTCAAACTTCTACAATCTACCAATATCAGTAAATATGCACAATCTCTGCAGAAGTAAGTCATCTAAACAATTCCACATTAAAAAGATCTGTAACTAATGAAGAGATTGCTGCTAGCAAACAACGTTATATTTCATTGTTTCATCTACAAATAAAGTGCCTGTTGCCCTTGAGGAATAAATTGCTGTTACATTGAAAATGATAAGCGAGTAATATTGCAATAGGGAATGAATGGCAAACTGATAACAAGTTCATAGTTACTAGGTTTCTCCGCCAAAGAGGACATTCTCAGGACTGCAGCATCCACCCCCTTTAAAGGTACAACACAATACAGTATCAGCAATGTATCTACCCACAGCCTTCTGCATTAAAAGCAAGTACACTACCTGTTGTGCTATTAACAATGCAAGCAGACTCAGTATAAGCAGCACTAAACTTATATTCCTCTGATGCTCTCAGCTGCTTGTAAAATCCACTCAACTGTATCTCTCAACTTTGCAGCACAAAAAATCTGGAAAAAGCCAAAGCCCAAAAACCAGGGACACATTTTAAATATTACTTGTATAATCTTGGAAAGTTGCTAGAATAAAATACTGTTACTACCATGCATTTCACAACCAAGTCTTGAACCTAGGACCCTGTGCACTACAGTCAGAGCAACATCCCACTATGCCAAATCAACTGTTTCTTGAAACATGGGAGGACTGAAACTTAAATGGCTATCATTTAGTGAATCCAGTTCTCACCATAGCTCTAAACCTCTTTAACACAAAACACCTGGACAGCTAATAATGGGGAAATATAGCCCCCAAACATATTCGGTTCTCACCATAGCTCTCAACCTCTTAGCACAAAAAACTGGACAAAGCCAATAATGGGGGAATACAGCCCCAAAAATAGGGACACGTTTCAAATATTGATCTTATAAACTTAGAAATTGCTAGACTAAAAGGTTTTGTGTTACCATGTACTTTCTGAATAATATGAAGTCCGAAATTCAAATGCCTGTCATTATTTAGTGAATTAAATCCAGAAAACCACAGATTTTATGAGGAACAGAACAGAACAAAAATATGAGACAAAACTCTGAGCAGTTTTCACAAGTGATGGTGGGTAGGGAATTCAGGCTGTTGCTACCTGCACCCAAGGTACAGGGTTTGAGTCTGAGTCCTCTAACCACTACTGTTGCCTGAGTCTCTCTAGCCCCAGGTATATTTATCTGGGGCATTTCACACACACGCACACACACACACACACACACACACACACACACACACACACAAACTCCAATTACCTGTTGAAGGATAAGTCCCTGCCAGCTCCATTGAGGATTCCTGCTTTCAAGCAATCCCATAATCCAAATATTCTTGCAAGCCAGCTCCCATGATGAAAATGTTCCTGCGAGAGCAGGCTGGATATTCAGCTTGCAGATGTTGCAGTCCGGTCCCCTTCCAGTCTGTGTGGGTCTAACCATACAGACTTCTGGGCATTTCTGCAGTCTGCTGCCTTCTGTCTAATGCTCTTAACTCTGTCTGCATTCTGCATGCATGTGTGTGTAGTTCTGGGAATACTCACACGCATGTGCGGAGTCCGTTCCAGGAGTCCTTTTCATGTTATTTTTTTATTTTCCAGTTTTATTTTCTTTTTTCAGTTTGTTTCATTTTCAGCTGGAGGGGCTGCAGTCCAATTGGATGAGCTGCCCCTGCTTAGTGGAGAGAGGTTAGGCTTGGAATAGTTCCTAAAGGTTTTGCTGGATCATAGGATTTAGTTTTATTTCAAGTAATACTACTTTATGGTCAGATCTGATTAGCAAAGACATTACAGTGGGTGAGGCCCAAACTGCACACCGAGAGGTAAGAAGTGCATGTCCATGGCTACTGATCTACTAGCCAGGCATAAGGGAATTTAAATATTGAATAGGTCAGTAAGACAAGGAACTTTATGAGCAACACTCAGCTGTGTGCAACCTAGATGCTCTAGTAGTTAAAAATTTTGTCAAGACAGAAATGCCACAAGAGTGTAGACCACAAACCTTCTTAATGTAGCATAACTGGTTTGGAGCCCAAGCAGTTAAACCAGAACAAAGACACTTAGAATAACAGACACAATAAGCCTTAAACCAGCAATGTCAAGCTCAGAATGGTGTAGGCTATCCTTTCCTGCCAAAAAAGTCTAGACCACAAACTTTCCTAATGTAAAATAACTGGTTTGGAGCCCAGGTGCATAAGTCAGAGCAAGGACACTTAGAATAACAAGCATAATAAGCATTTACCAGCAATTCCCAGCTGAAAGGGAGTAGGCTACCCTCTCATCCCACAAGAATGTAGACTATAAACCTTCTTAATGTAAAATAATTGGTTTGGAGACCAAGTGTTTAAACCAGAACTAAGACACTTTTAGAATAACAGACACAATAAGCCTTCAGAAAGCAAATTCCTGCTCAAACGGGCATAAGCTATCTTCTCCTGCCACTAGTGTAGACCACAAACCTTCCTAAGGAAAAATAACTGGTTTGGAGCCCAAGTGCTTAAATCAAAACTAAGAGGCTTAGAATAACAGTTAGAATGTAATCAGGCTACTAACAAGCAGTAATGAATGCAACAAATTAAATGCAACTCAACACTTTAAGCACTTGCAGCACAAAGCTAAATAAAGTAGGAAAGCACAAATACAGTAAAAATGGCTGAATAAATTAGTAAGTGGGAAAGAGGATAATTCAACTTTAACAGACTAAAGGGGAGGGCATTCCCAGCTGACCTCTCAGTGCTCAGTAGAACAAGCTGATGAGATTAGACTGGGAGGAGTGTCCAAAATCAGATTTATAGTAGTGCAGGGCAACTCCAAAGTACCAAGTTTAAAAGTACAACAGCTGAGTGCGTGGTTGGGAAAAACCAAATGCAGACAGAGATCAGCAATAGTTAGGCAGACAACAACAAGTCAAACAAATACTACAGCTAAACAAAGATGCCACTAAATATTTGTAGTTAAATGAGGAATGATGTTTCTCGGCTCCTCACACTAATTAGCTGGATGTTATTCACGGTCTGCAAAAGAATTATTTTCTAAATGACCCTAGCAAAGAACTCTTAACTCCAAAAAAGATTAATAAAAAATAAAACAAAACAAAATCTAATATAAGAAAAAGATAAAAAATAGAAGTAACCAAACCTGAAATTAATAACTTCAGTCCAAAACCAAATGCAGACATCAGCAATAGGCAGAGAATACTTTGATCTGTTTAGTAGCTGTGGTATGACTCAAGAGACCACACCCCTGGTGCCATTTGATCCAAGCTCTATAACCTTTGCCCACTGTCAATTTTGACAAGCATATATTATTATATATAATGCCTGAAGTGTAGCTGATTATGTCTGCACCCTGGGCTGGTACTTTGAACCAGGGCCCTACCTCCTCAGCTCTTCAAGTGAAGAGCAAAATAAGCAATTCACTGTAATAAGCAGATCACAGCATTGTAAGTGATCAGCTTACCACAGTTAGATCTCCCAGCTCTTCCACTGAAGATAAAACAACAGATATTCCTTCTACTGACATACCAGCCAGGTGGCCAGATGCATGACATGCTCCCCCTGCCTCCTGATCCAGCCATTCAGGTCCCATTTCTGTGCCTACTTCCAATTCTTCTTGCTATTTCTACATATTTTATTTAAAAAAATAATAATTTCTTCTTTTTAAACTGCAGCAAACTGTTTGCTACAAATATATCGAAAAGTTGATACAGTTTATACCCTGCCTACATGGAGTGCTACAACACTCAGGTTTTAATTTAAAAAATAATTTTTGTTTACTTTTAAACTGCAGGAAACTGCTTGATATAATGTACTCAACAATCCTTGAAAATGGACAGAAGCTCAACAGTTGTTGAAAAGGCACAGAAACTCAACATTGTTTGAAAATACACTTTGAACTAAACATTCTTTGAAAATGCACTGAAAATCAACAGTCCTTGAAATGCACTTGCTGATGATGGTTTGGCAGTTGGTGTAGGGGATTCTGGATCTAGCATCCTGTACTGAAGGTACAGGGTTTGAGCCTGAATGAGTACACCAATTTGCCATCCCTGACTGGGGCATTTCACACAAACACACACACTTTCAGGAACAACCTCTTCTCCGTGTTTGTAAGGAATGATGGCAAGAGCATAACGCTAAATCCATGCTTGTTTAACTCGTGTGATTTGTTTCAGTTTCAATGTGCGTGCATCATACTAAAGACACATGTACAGATGCTATTAAGGGTGCATTCTGCATATGTCCTAAAAGAAGAAATGTAATGAAGGCAGAGTGCATTATTAAAGAAGAAATGTAATTTTTTGTGGCAGCTCCCTGTACACTGGGCCCCCTCCCTAGTTAGTGGGCCCTAGGCAACTGCCTAGGTTGCCTAGTGCTGGATCCAGCTCTGCTGGCACAAACATACATTGAAGTAGCTGAAAAACACTGGAAACATGAGCCATAAAGCATTACAGAGAATGATGAAGTTTATATCACATGGGATCACCCATTACCAACAGTTCAAAACATAGATGCAAGAAAACTAGATGTAGTATTTCATGAAAAGAAAACAATAGTAGCATAGATTATTGAAACTGCTACACCTAGCAATTACAATGTCTCATGTGCAGAGAGACACAGTCATAAAATACCAGGATTTGCAGGTAGAAACAGTAATGTGGAAGGAAGATGCCCAGACAGTTCCGATAGTACTACTGGCACATATAACTCTATATGAGTTGCAGAAGCAGTCAGTTCTGCGCACATTGTGGGTGCTAAAAAAAAAACACTTTTGGCTAACATCAGAGATTGAAATAATACTAATTTCATGAACTGTAATCATACTTTGACTTAGGAATCGGGTCCATTCCTATCATGATATTAGAAACCGAAAAGAAAAGTAGAAATTAAACTGAGATGCACATACTATCCATAAAGTAACATGTGTGATTAGAAAACCTTAGCCATATTGATGGTCATAAAATGTTTTGTTTTAATAACATGGGAACAATACACACAACATTAATAATTTTGACACTAAACTGAAAACTAAAGAAATGAAAACATTTAAAAGGGACATGGGGAAATATAAAAAGAATAGTACCTTTATGTGGCATAAGTTGAAAAGGGGTTAGCGTTTTGTTTGTACAAATGTTTCTATTAGTTTAGTTTCAGATCAAAATTTTACTTTTCGATTCTTTGCTACATGTGCTTCTGAAAATATTACCTATGTAGTTACTTGTGCAAAGTGTGTCTGTTTTTTCTGTGTTGGTAGAAATAATTGAAAGCTCAGAGGATATGCAAGCATTTGTTGGATATCTAGAGGAATTTAATATAATACACTGAATAAGCATACATCAGCGATGGGAAATGATCATGACTTAGGGCGATCCGGTCAGTGTTCATTGACATGAGATGTAGTGATATTATTTTATGTGCACAACTTACCGAATATAAATGGAGTAGTTATTTATGAGTAGATGTTTAGCCAGGTCAAAATACAATGGTAAGTTATCAAACTTGTATTAAAGTAGAAACAAAATGAGTTGTAATTTATAATTATTTATTTTATATGTAATTTCTATGTTGTGTTTCTTTAATGTTGTAGGGCTGCTTTGTGAGTCATTAAGTCACCTGATTAGTATTTAAATTTTTCTGTGTTGTGGCTTGTTTTATACACTGATGAAGACCTGGATTCAAACATTTTGTCATCACCATCTACCTGCTTTTTCCATCTTGACATGTGCTAATAAAATTTAAATATTGGTGGCCTGGAGTTTCCTTAGTGTTTTTTCTTTATATACCATCTTGTGAATAAGGGGTTATGACTAGCTACATCTCATATGTTATTAGGAACAAAATCATTGTTTAATTTTTGTCTTAGATACATTAAATCCAGAAAGATTCATTTAAAAAGCAAATCTGAAGTATATATTGCAAAAATGGCGTCTTAAGTAGATGTTTATATTGTCAATGAACTTACTTTTGATGTCTTGTAGTTTATGTAGAGTTAGTGAATGGGGGGGGGGTGCTTTCTCTGAGTATTTAAAATGGCTGTTAATTGTACATTGTATAACCTTAGAAGGTAGATAGTCAAGGTACTACCGTTTTTTAATAAAGTTTTTTTTTAAAGACTACCCAGTGGTGTGTGTTGTGCAACCAATTTGGATGACTGTAGTCTTTAAGGATGATTGTGAAATACTTGAAAAATACTGTACTAAATTAAATTCAAATGCTCATAAATAAAGCAAAATCCTTTAAAGACATAATAGCCAACACATTTAAGCGCTTTCACCCTTGGAGTAGTCAGGAGTTCATCAGACATGGTTGAAAGGAATTTCAGTAATATACTGTTTTACATGCTTGTGACACAAGGGGGCAGCATTTCCTAACTGTTGAGAAAACAATATGCCAAAATCATGTGACAACTTTACAATAATCATTTATATATAACAAAAACATTGGTGACAAAATAAAGATAAACAGTTCTTTGGGTTTCATTTGACAGGTCCTACACCTGAACCCCTTAGTAGTATAATTAATACAGCATTTAAATTTTAAATGGCAGTGGAGTTCATCAGGACTTATTTTATGTTTCATTTCTCACTGAAACAGCATTTCAGCTGAACCAGTTCAAAGTTTTTTAAAAGAAAGACCGAGGTTTACAAAGTCATATAGTAAGCTGATGCTCAGTGATGGACATACGGTTGAGCAGTGCATGTTTACTGAAGTATTGATGCTCAGTCAAAAGGATACTTATACTAAATGCACATACCTCTCACATAATCTGTCCCTGATTTTGTAGATCACCCTTGATTTAGCCTGATATTTTGCTCTGTCCCTCGTCATTTTTTTGGTTTTATAGTAAATCACTGAAGGTTATAGTCAGGCAGTAATGTCAGACATAGGTACGCTTCTTATGACTTAGAACATGCAAATGTATGCAAAATCTGTTGTTCTATTACTCGTGACTATTTTAAGCGAATTAGACTTCCATTTTAATTCCATCCTTGATTTTTGGTCTTTGTTTCTCCATTATTTTTGCTCGGCACAGAATTCTTAAAGAAGTTTGGAGATATCTGTAGGCACGTCCCATTAATATTCAGTACATAAAAAAATGGCATGATAAAAGAATAGCTCTTGAGTACACAGTATTATGTTCAGCCTAGATCCTTTTTTGTAGCACTGAGCTAAATAAAACCAGAGTGTCTGTTCATTATTTCTTTTGCTTAGGTTCATAGGTAGGTACTAGGCTATCTGCCCAAGGGCATTTATAAGTCTAGCCAGAGTGTGTCGGCTTTCACCGCTCCATTGATTAATTAACTGAGCCTCTCTCAAGAAGAGCCATTGAAGTGATCCCAGGGGTGTATTTTCTGTTACCCATCTACTCTTCAAGGTTTCTCTTGAAGAGTGTTAGTGAGGGGCTCTGACAAATGTAGTTAGGAATTTTGTTCCAAAGCATGGGGAGTCTCTGTGACAGGAATCTATCGCTCCAGCATGTTCTATTTATTATTGTGGCGAGGGACTTGGATTTCTTTAGGTGGAGCATGTCCATCAATTCTGAGTTGGACATGGCTTTGTAAGTCAGGCAGAGATCACCTCTGAGTAAGTGATATGCCACTGAGTACAGCTGTATTTTTTTCAGTCGGGCTGCATAGGACATATGTTTGAGGCTAGTAATCCTCTTGGTGAGGTACTTTTGTGGTCTCTCCAGCTGTCGGAGGTGTCTTGTGAGGTACTTCCCAAATGGGGTATTGTACTCTATGATGGGTCTGATGAGTGACAAGTAGAGGGGCACCATATATTATTTCTAGATGCGAACCCTTTAGTAATTAGATGGGCCATATAGAAGGATTTCCTAACTACTTTGGCAATATGATTGTCAAATGAATAATTACTATCTACCTGGGTCCCCAATCTCTTATTACTTCTTCTGTATTAAGGGGGCTGCCACCTATGTGGTAATTTAAGAGTGTTTTGTTTTTCCCAAATATGATGACTATGCATTTTTTTGGCATTTAGCTTGGGGCCATGACTTTGACACTAGGTGTCCATCTCAGTAAGGCTCTTTTGGAGGATGTCCATGTCAGCCGGAGAGTCAATTATGGCTTCCAGTTTGCAGTCATCAGCAAACTTGGTTAGCCATAGTCCTCCTGTGTTTGCCTGTACTTCTGAGAAGTATATGCCGAACAGTAGGGGTCCCAGGACCGAGCCTTGTGGACACCACTTGTGACTGGTTTAGAGTCGACCTGGAGCCCGCTATTCGTACCGTATGAGTACTGTCTGTAAGCCAGTTGGCAACCCATCTCGTGATGTAGGGGTTTATGTTCAGACTGGTGAGATTTTCTGTAATACCCGAGTGGGGAATTGTGTCGAAACCCTTGGCGAGGTGAAGGTAGGCTGAGTGAACCACCTTTCCCTCGTCTATGGCCTTGGTGACTGTCTCAAAGAAGTCAACCAGGTTTAGTAGGCATGATCTGCCCTTAAAGCCGAACTGGGTCGGGTCAAGTGTTTGGAGGCTCCCAATGTCTTTGTCGATGAGTTCCATGATGATGCACTCCATAGCCTTGCAGACCAGGCTAGTCAGGCTTATGGTGCAATAGTTACCAGGGTCAGTTGTGGCCCCTCCTTTGTGGAGTGGAATAACTGTTGCTGTGTGCCATTCTATGGTCATGTAGCCTGTGGAGAGGTTGAGGTTGAACAGCGTGTTTAGGTGGGGGTTAGTTCGTTCTGTAGTTTGTGCAAGACGCAGCCTGTGACACCATCTGGCCCCACTGATGCTGTGTTTTTGGCTTTTGAAAGGGCTATTTTCACCAGTGTGTCTGTGATTTCTGGGACAAGACACTTTTCCGGTATTGTTGTGGGCCGTTTTGGGGGTGAGAGGGGGTGGAGTTTGCACTGAATCTGTCAGCCAGGATGTTGGCAATATCAGTAGGTTCAGTATATTTTGTGCTATTTTGCATTAATTCACTGCATATCTGCGAGTTGCCACTTAGATTCTTAACATAGCTAAAGAAGGCTTTGTGGTTATTTTTTGAATCCATGGCTATTTTTCTTTTGAAGTTAGCCTTGGATGATTTCATGAGGGACCTTAGTTTCTTACTGATACTGATCAGGGATGTCTTTCCTTCTTGGGATTTGCTTTTTTTTCTGAACTAGTTTCCTCCTTCTGTTGTATAGCCTGTTTATTGCAGGGGTCCACCAGACTGGTTTCCTTCTCTTAGAGGAGTGAGTCTTGGTTTTGCTAGGGATGGCATGATCTAGGCATCCTTGTAGGTGCTCATAGAGTGCATTTGTAAAGGTTTCTGCATCTTGGGCAGCGTTATCCTTCAGCGTGGGGTCTGTGAAACTTACCGCCTCTGTCTTAAGTAAGGTGAAGTTTGCTTTAAAAAAGTTTTTTTTACTGTGGTTTCCTTAGTTGGGGGTGGTGGTGGGGTGTGGACATCCAAAGTGATTAGTTTATGGTCTGATCTAACCAGTGACTGTTTGACCTCTGGTGTGGAACACCTGTCGCCCATGTTTGTGATGACCAGGTCCAATATGTTTTCACCTCTGGTAGGGGAGTTTACCAGGTGATCCAGGGTGTTTGAGTTGATAAATTCCAGGAAGCACTGGGCCTGGGAGTTTGTACTCGAGTAGTTTTCCCAGTTAATGGTAGGGTAACTGAAATCGCCCAATATCAGGGTGTTCGGTAGGACCTTCATGTTTTCCAGTGTCTCCAGAAAGGTGGAGTGGTGGTCCTGGGTCATGGAGGGTGATCTGTCACAAGCCACAATTTGCATTGCAGATTTGCCCAATGTTAGTTGCATATGGATGATCTCAGAGGTATCATGCTGCGCCACTAACCTGGAGGCATAGGTATCCTTGATGAATATGGATACACTCCCTCCTTTTGTGTTTTGGTCCGTGTTCTGTGTCCGAAACGTGTGGTATGAGTTGTAGCCCGGTAGTGCTGGGGTGCTCTCTGGAGCCTTGAACCAGGTTTCAGTTACTGCACAGATGTCTACATTCTCCATAATGAGGAGTGCTTCGAGTGCATGCATTTTGAGATTTAAACTCCTGGCATTGAGTAGCATGACCCTCAGTTTTTTGTTAATTGTGCTATTTATGGAGGTGGGTTTGACTGTTGAGTCTTGCCTGAAAAAGGCACTATGAGGGCAGCAAGAGCCTTGGCCAGTATTAGAAAGCCTAGGGGTGACAGGTGCAAGCCGTCTCTTGTGAAGCAACACAGCTTGTTGAGCATGTCGTCCCAGGCTGACAGACACTGGATCCCCTTTGACACCAGAAGCTTAGCCAACTGTTGAAATTGATCATTTTTTTCTTTATACTGAGGTATCATTCTTGGTGAGGGCAGGATGCTACTCAGGGTCAGGGTCATACCAGCCTGGGCTACATGATAAGAGAGCTTTTTTGAAAAGATAAGGCAAAAACTGTAAAAAAAATACACTTAAAACAGCTTTAAACGACTACAAACTGTCAGAAAAGGCTATTGCACTTTAGTGTGTAGCCTACAACAGTTAAATTATTTAAACAAAAAACGACTTTTTAAAAGTGCAAGCAGTCAAATAAGTACAATATGTGAAAAAAACAAGCTTTTGAATCACAATACATGCTGGAAAATCGGTGTTTAGGCGGAAAACAATTAAGTACAGCAAGAAAGTACAGAAAACTGATACTTAATCACTCCAAAGTCTCTCTTCTTAGCTATAAGGCTTGTATCAGTTTAAGGCTTTCTAGTGCTTCCCAGTAGGTTAGTTACAGGAGAGATGGGAAACAAGCGCAGATGTGGTCTTTTAAACCACAAAGTTGAAAGAGATGGACAAACTGTCCAACTGGTCAATAAACTACAATTTCTGGGCCAAGAACCACTCCTCTTGTGGTAGACAGGATGCCTAGTGATTGCCACTCCCACTGATAAGCTAGAAGGCTCCACTCCAACACAAAGGCTTGGGGGGGCTCAGAAGCTTACCAACAGTCCTGGATACAGCAGCTCTGTATCTGGACTAGACTAGTTACAGGAAAGGTGGGAAACAAGCGCAAGTGTGGCTTTTAAACCAGAAAGTTGAAAGAGATGGGAAAAAACTGCCCAAACGGCCAATAGCTACGATTTCTGGGCCAGGAACCACTCCTCATGTGGTAGATAAGGCTACCTAATGCTTACCACTCCCACTGATAAGCTAGAAGGCTTCCCTCCAACAAGGAAAGGCTTGGGGGCTCAGAAGCTTACAAAGAGTCCTGGATACAGCAAATCTGTACCTGGACTAGACTAGTAACAGGAAAGGCAGGAAACAAGCGCAAACACAGACTTTTAAATCAGAAGGTTGAAAGAGATGGAAAAGCTTCCCAAACGACCAATAAACTATAATTTCTGGGCCAGAAACTACTACTCCTGTGGTATATAGGCTACCTAGTGCTTACCACTCACACTGATAAGCTAGAAGGCTTCTCTCTAATATAGAAGGGCTTGGGGGGCTCAGAAGCTTACCAACAGTGCTGGATACAACATCTCTGTTTCTGGACCAGGCTAGTTACAGGAAAGGTGGGAAACAAGTGCAAGTGCGGCTTTTAAACCAGAAAGTTGAAAGAGATGGGGAAAAAACTGCCCAAACGGCCAGTAGCTACAATTTCTGGGCCAGGAACCACTCCTCTTGTGGTAGATAAGGCTACCTAATGCTTACCACTCCCACTGATAAGCTAGAAGGCTTCCCGTCAACATGGAAAGGCTTGGGGGCTCAGAAGCTTACAAAGAGTCCTGGATACAGCAAATCTGTACCTGGACTAGACTAGTAACAGGAAAGGCAGAAAACAAGCACAAACACAGGTTTTTAAATCAGAAGGTTGAAAGAGATGGAAAAGCTTCCCAAACGACCAATAAACTATAATTTCTGGGCCAGAAACCACTCCTCCTGTGGTAGATAGGCTACCTAGTGCTTACCACTCACACTGATAAGCTAGAAGGCTTCCCTCTGACACAGAAAGGCTTGAGGGGATCAAACGCTTACCAACAGTCCTGGATACAGCAAGTCTGTATCTGGACTAGACTAGTTACAGGAAAGGCAGGAAACAAGTTTAGAATTTTTTTTTTTTTTTACAGAAAAGTAGCTAAAACAGCAGTAAATACAATTCAAATTGCAGTGCAGGCTAGCACACCTGAGTGTGTAGCAATATTACGGCAAATACAGTTTAAATAAATGCAATTAAATTAACAAATGACTAAAAAACAAGTGCAGAAGGCAGTAAATTTGAAGGCTACTAACCAGCAGTAATAAGTGCAGAGTGAGAGCGACTGAACAGCACGCAGTACAGCAACTAAGACAGTTACAGTAAGAGCAGCTGACTAAAATGGATTCACTATACAATCTCGAAGTACTGAAATGTCGAATTTCAGTATTTCGAGACTGAATAGTCGAAAACCCACATACACGAAAACCCACAATCACGAATACCACAACCGTGACCATTTACACAGACACACACACACACACACACACACACACACACACACACACACACACACACACACACACACACACACACACACACACACACACACACACACACAAACCAGGACATAATCACACACACATACACCTACTTAAGTAAACAAACATAACACACAGAAACACACCTAACCTACCTATAAGCAGGGGGGCAAGCCCTCCTGCACCCCCACACCCCCTACTTATATATTCTAACTCTGAGGTCACACTAAATACACAAACACACACAAAACACCACCGCACACACTCACACACACTAAAATCCCTACCCAATATTCTCAAACATACAACACTTACCTGAAACCCCAGATAAATCCACAAACTGCACCGCACGTAATGAACGTGACACCACTATAGCGTCGGATTCGACATTTGAGGATTTGACACTTTCGTGTTCGACATAGTGTAGTTTTGAGTAACTGCACTTTCCACTATTCGGTCTCGACGTACTGAAATTTGAGATTTCAGTACGTCGAGATTGTCTAGTGTATCAGAATAAAATATGTATATATTTTATTAATTTTTTTGAGGGAGGGAACAGAGCAGGATTAAGAGGCTACAGGTGTTGTCCTTCCCAAATGCTCTCTTTGTACACAGTAGGAGTGCCTGAAATCAGAATATTATCTCACTGCACTCAGTTGAGTGAGCAAATGAGATGGGCTCAGAAAGAGTATCTAAATACAAATTTACAAGAGGGGCGGGCAATTTCAAAGCCACCAACATTAACACCAGAACAGGAAGAAGGAGGGAGGGTGGGTGGGGAACTAACTGTAGAGACACAGCCACAACTTTCATCTGAGTTAATATTTAGTGAGAAACACAAATAAATAAATTAAATGCAGAACTATATGAAAAAGAGCAGATAAAAGTGTACTTAAATTCACTTATACGTCCAGTTGATTTCAGGTAGATCTTGCTAGATTAAGTCATAAACTATAAGGTTCCCTTTTCAGGGGGAACTTTGAAATTATACAAAAACTAATATTTATTTATTACTTGTTGATTACTTTTTAAACTAATATTTATTTATTACTTGATTACTTTTTAAACTAATATTTATTTATTACTTATTGATTACTTTTTAAACTAATATTTATTTATTACTTATTGATTACTTTTAAACTAATATTTATTTATTACTTGATTACTTTTTAAACTAATATTTATTTATTACTTGTTGATTACTTTTTAAACTAATATTTATTTATTACTTGTTGATTACATTTTGTTGACTGGGGTTGTCCTCAGACTCATGACTTATCCTTTGGGGATACCCAAGCTGGTATTCATACTGACAATGGGAAACTTTATCTTTTACTAGTTTCCACTTCCATCCATATATCCTAATATATTTCCAATTACACAATCCCCACCATATATTTTTTTCTGCTGTTTCTTATCCAATCCCCAAAATAACTATGGGGTTGCCACATATAATATTGGTGTTATTACACCTAGCCCCATAATCTTTCTACAAGTCTGAAACTCTCCTTCTAATGGGGTTTGACTTTGCTCCAAGATAAAAATACACCCAATCTTCTACAACTATCTTTCTTTTTTATTTACTAGAAATGAATAAACTCTCCCACATAGCATAGTATAGCTTATGTAGAACATAACAATGTATTAAATACATTTTTTTGCCATGTCAAATTTGAAAAGCCTTCCACATCCTTCTTATATATGTTATGCCTTCCATTGCTTCTCTTTAGTGTTCTTGTATTGCATTTATATTCTGAACTTAAATTCAAAACACTCACCCCCATTGAAAAATGCACTCCTTCTGTTTGCACTGTATTTCCAAAACCTTTGCTGTTTTCTTTATCCAGGCTTAACTCAATTGTCTGTAACTCCTGTTCTGCCCATATTGGTGCCTTTTCACCCCTACCTTAGTTTTCATGATCATCTGTGTAAGATAACAGTAATGGTATATACATTCATTTTGGTATTTCCCACTTTGCCTTTTCCAGATTTTTCTGTCAGTTCATCAATATGATAAATAAAATCCCACTCATAGGTTCATAGTTTCATAATAGGCTAACTACCATCAGGGTCTTTACAAGTCTAGTGAATAAAAATGAACAGTAGAAGCGTTCACAGTTTTAATAAAACAAGCAAAGCTTTCAGGTTTCCCCTTCCTCAGTGCATATAAAAACTGTTTCAATTAACACATTTTAAATACATAAAACGTATAAACATCTGACTAGCCAACCAATCAAATCAAAGAAACAATAAAACACTAATGAACCATCTAACTAATCCAAAATATAAAAAGTTCAAGCACATGAAAAATTTATGCAACATCATTTGTTTTTTCTGCAGCACTGCTTTAAGCTTACAGCATTATTCAAACCAGGATGTACATCTGCATTTAATCTTAAAATCCATGCAAATTCTATATTCTCTAGTGTGTTGTTTATATAACCACCCCTGTCACATTTCTGTAAAACTCTAATGACCCTAAATTTGAGAGTGACTTATACCTTTTTCCAATATATGTTTGGCCAGAGCATTAGTTTCTATATTTCTTTAATTTCTGATTTATGCTCTGTTATATGGTCTTTTAATTTTCTATTACATTTTATTTTGTAAAAAGATGACCATTGTACACAGGACACTAGATATGCTACCTGCTTAGTATTACAACAGGCATCGCTATCACAAATGTATTTTACTGTAGTTGTAGGGTGAATAAAATAAGTATCATTCACAATGCCCTTACAACTACAGTTGAAACAAGGATGCGTACCTTGTTTGAACTAATGTTACCGTTATTGTCATATAAATCCTCGTGCATAGTCTTCTCTGCACATTTCTTTCATTCCTATATGCAAATATAGGTCGCTCACTAATAATCTGTTTCAGCTCAGACATAGACGAACACTCCACTTCTTCCTAATAATTCTTCCTACAGCTTCAGTTCTATTGTTAAACGTCATAGTATGTCTTAATTTATTTTCTTGTCTTAAGTTTACATTCTGACGTAATATGGTCTCTCCTTTAGAACTAAAAAATGGAGCGGTACTGTCTGATCAACCCTCTAAAACAATTCATAATTTCATAAACCATGTCAGTTGCATAGCCTCTATCAGTAAATTCGGTAGCCATTTCTTCCATCTGTTCTTTATTCTTTAAGTCATCAGTATTTAGACTACTCACTCTAGTGAAGTGGCTTTTCACTATGCTTCTAAAGACATGTGGAGCATGCATACTATTTTTTGTGTATATCTATTTGTATGAACTGTTTTTTTATATACACAAGTTTTTATATTCTTCCCATATTTTTCTAATCTTATATCCGGCGGTAGTGTTGTTACCTCACAGCAAGAGGTTCTCCTGTTCGATTCTCGGCTAAGCTTGGGAGTGCCTTCTGTGTGGAGTCTGCATGTCCTCCTCACAGTTGGGTAGCGTTTGAAAGACATGCGTGTGTAAATGGATGTGCCTTTGTTGAAGGTTGGGTGTCTAGCTGGCACCTTGGCGTTTCATAAAAATCTACTGCCAATCATTAGCGGACCGGAGTTCCGCTGTGGTGACCCCTTACCGGGAAAAGCCGAAAGACAAACAACAACATATCTAAATAATCACTTTTAAAGAACATTCCATCTTAAATTTTAATAAGGCAGGGCTACTTTCCAGATAGTCAACAAACTGTTTAAGGCTGTTTTCATCTCCATCCCAGATAAAAAAACAGTCATTTATTTGTTTATCATTTGTTGACCGGGAAAGTCCGACTAGGTTCCACAGAGCCTGTTTTCAGCGGAGGCCCGGGGAGAAATGCTCCAGATGCATGTCTTTCATCTCTGAATCTTTTGTAGAATAAAAACTTACAATTAACATATCCATCATCCTTGTATATATACTTTTTATCCCATTGACTTAGCACAAGATTAGCAAAGGTGCTAGCCATGGGCGTACCCATGGCAATACCTGATACCTGCAAATAAGGTTTACTGTTAAACAAAAGCAATTATTTAAAATGATTTCAATCATACAGATATTCTCAGTTTGTCTATGTGTCTTATTTGTTGCCATATCCAAAAATTCTCTTATCATGTCAATACCATATTGATTAGGAATGACTGTGAATAAAGAGTTTATATCCAAACACACAAATAGAAAACTAGTATCATTGCATTTACAGTGCCATTGATATAACTTGTGCAAAAAATCAGCTGAATCTTTTATATAACTTTTATACACAAATAGATATTTACTTAATGTCTGTTGCACATACATTGATAATGGTTCTGTTATCCAACCCCTCCCTGAGACTATTGGTCTCAAGGGAGGGGATGTCATAGATTTGTGTACTTTGGGAAGACCATAAATGCATGGTATGACAGGACAAGGTACTGTGAAAAAATTAAGCAGCTCCAACGAAATATTCTGTAGCTGCATATATATTAGCATATTAACAGTAGAAATACACTTCTTCACATAATTATATTCAATTTTCTTAAATGTCCCTTCATCCATCAAAAATTCTTGCATAAGTTCTATGTAGTAATTTTTGTCAAACAAAACAGCAGCTCCTCCCTTGTCTGCCTGATTAATAATTAGGTCTTTCCTATTTTCAAATTTTTTTTCAAAGCCAAACTTTCATTAAATGTCATATTATAAAACCTACATGGTTTCTTTGTTTCACATTGAATAATACTGATAAAAGTTTGGAAGCTGCAAAGAAACGTAAAATAGTCAGAGATTTGAATTACTTTAAATCTGGCCGTATTTCTGCATAGTCTGGTTCCTTAGTCTGTGGTAGGATTACAGTAGTGACAACATTGTGAATTCTGCTCCAGGATTTGTGCTTCAGTACTTTTTATAGCTGTATATACCTACTTAAAGTTGTATTCCAGTAATCTGGTGCCTTAATCTGTGGTAGGATTATAGTAGTGACAACATCATGAATTCTGCTCCAGGATTTGTGCTTCAGTAATTTTTATAGTTGTATATACCTACTTAAAGTTGTATTCTCGTAATCTGGTGCCTTAATCTGTGGTGGGTTTGCAGTAGTGGCAGTATTGTGAATTCTGCTCCAGGATTTGTGATTCAGTCATTTTATAGTTGTATATACCTGCTTAAAATTGCATTTCATCACTTTTCTGTTTACCTTGTTACTGGTTCTCCCCTGTTCTTTGAGTTTGCTCCAATCCCCACTCCGATATTAAGCGAAACGTTTCTGAAATTGTAACCACAGGACTTGAGCTCCAGTACTGGCTTTATTTGGTTGGATCCCTCTCTAACAAGTCTGCTATACTTAGCATAGTACTACATCCACACAGGGTCTTTCGTTCAAGACTCTTTTATCAAAGGGGAAGAAAAAACAACTTTTATTTAAATTCTGCTTAAATATTTCAAGTTACACTTATAAGTGACCTGTGCATTGATACTTTTTTGTACTTCTCTGCCTTTTGTCCATGTTTTAGCCAAAAAGGTTATCTGATTCTACTTTTTTAGTTTGTTCTGGGACCTTAGTCTTGTAGCTTCATTTGCAGTTTTGTGAAGACTGTGTTTATACATTACACTGCACTTCTATTTCCAAAATGAGAATTACCTCATTTAGTCATTTATTACAGCATTACTGGCACATTTCTGCATAGTCTGGTGCCTTAATCTGTGGTGGGTTTGCAGTAGTGGCAGTATTGTGAGTTCTGCTCCAGGATTTGTGCTTCAGTACTTTGCATAGCTGTAAATACCTGCTTAAAGTTGCATTCCATTGCCTTTGTTTACCACGATACTGATTTTTTCCCTGTTCTTTGAGTCTGCCCCAATCCCCACTCAAACATTAAGCTAAAGTTTCTGAAAGTCTAATCAGAGAACTAGAATTCCAGTTTGAATTTTTTCCTAACCCTCCCTTGTCTTGCTGTGGTTTTCAAAGGCTGTGTATCTGGCTTATGCCCCTTATGGTAATTTGACTTTCAAAGTCCCTCCCCTCTTTCATTGTTATTGTCTGTTATGTAACCTATTTAAATACATTCATAGGTTCATAGGTGTGTACTAAGCTAATGGCCCTGGAGCCTTTACAAGCCTAGCCCATAGGATTACCCTGGCAACGTGCCACCTGACCTTAATTTCCAGTGCCTCTGTCAACTAGAGCCACTGGAGTGATCCCTGGGGTGAATTTTCTATTTCCCATCCACTCATCAAGATTTCTCTTGAAGAGGGCAAGTGAGGTGCTGTGTTTGATATGCATGGGAAGTCTGTTCCATAGCATGGGCAGTTTGTGGGTTATAAACCTGTCCCTCCAGCATGTTCTGTTAATTGAGGTAATGAGGTTGAGGTCTCTGAAGCATGCGGTGTGGAGGGATTAGGATTTCTTTAGGTGTAGCATTTCTAACAGAGCTGGGTCAGACATGGCTTCATAAGTCAAGCAGGGATCGCCTCTAATTAGGCAATATGAGACAGAGAATAGTTGGAGATTTTTGAGACTGTCCATATAGGACAAGTGTTTAAGGCCTAGGATCCTCTTTGTCAGGTACTTCACAGACATCCTACCTGCTTCTGCTTGAGGGGTAACTTCCCCTTTACTGCTCTCCCCCGTTCCTGATTTTCTTCTCTTCTATAACTCCTCTCTTTTCCCATTCCTTACTAATGACTTTGTTGTTCTGGGAATCTCCATCTTCCTTCTATTACTTTCCCACAGTGTAAAAAAAAAAAACATTAACAGTGAAAATAGGGGAAGGGGTATTTTATCTGCATTTTATCTTAACTGAACTTTAATGTTTTGTACTGTATTTCATCTTAACTGAACTGTAATGTATCTGTAACTGAACTTTAATGGTTTGTAACTGTTATTGTATTTTTAATCTTAAAATTTTGTAATTTTAAATATTTTTAATCTTGTCTGATCCTTGTGGAGCTTTTCTCCCCGAGCCTCTACTGAAAATGGACATATATCCAGCTAGACTAGCCCGGTCAACAAATGTAAAATAAATAAAATAATAAATAATAAAATAATTTTGTGGCCTCTCCAGTTGTTGCAGGTGTCTAGTGAGGTACATGCCAAATGGGGCATTGTACTCTATGACTGGCCTAATGAGGGAAGAGTAGAAGTAGACAATGACCTCTTTCTTCCTGGATGCAAAACCCTTAGTAATGGGATGTGCCACATAGAAGGACTTCCGGACCACAGTGGCAGTGTGGTTGTCAAAAGAGAGGTTTTTGTCAACCTGTGTCCCCAGATCTCGTATAACGGCTTCTGTGTTCACTGGACTACCATCAGTGTGGTAGTTCATGGGAACTAGGTTTTTCCAAAGGGGATGCAACACACTTTTTGGCATTGAGCTTAAGGCCATGGTTCTGACACCAGACGTTGGTCTCAGTGCGGCCTTTCTGTAGGATGTCAACATCACTTGAGGAGTTAATAAAGGCTCCCAACTTGCAATCGTCTGTGAACTTTGTCAGCCAGAGTCCCTTTGTGTTGGACTGGACTTCTGAGAAGTAGATACCAAACAGGAGAGGACCCAGGACCAATCCCTGTGGGACTCACTCGTGACTGGTTGGTAGTCTGACTTGGAGTCAGCTACCTTCACACTGTGGGTTCTATCTGTGAGCCAGTTTACAATCCACCTAGTGATATAGGGGTTGATGCCTAGCTTAGTGAGTTTTTCTATGATTCCTGAGTGGGGAATGGTATCAAAGGCATTGGCCAGATCAAGGTAGGCTGTATGAACCACCTTGCCTTCATCCACAGCTCTGGTGAATGACTCAAAGAAGTCAACTAAGTTGAGCAGGCATGATCTACCCTTCACAAAACCAAACTGTGTGGGATCCAGAGTTTGGAGATTCTCTATATCCTTGTTTATTAGGTCTATCATGATGCATTCCATAGTGTTGCATATCAGACTTGTCAGGCTAATGGGGGGATAGCTCCGAGGGTCTGTAGTCACTCCACCTTTGTGGAGAGGGATGACTATAGAAGTGCACCATTCAGTAGGGACAAAGCCTGAGGTGAGGCGCTGATTGAACAAGGCACACAGGTGAGGTGCCAGTTCACTCTGTAGTTCATGTAGAACACAGCCAGGGATATTGTCAGGTCCCATAAAAGCTGTATTCTTGGCCTTGGACAATGCTGTTTTAACCTGTGCTGAAGTAATACTGGGTGCCTGGCAATCTACTGGTATTGTGATTGGTCCTTTGGGGGGGGGGGGGGAGGAAAAGTTGGCACTGAATCTGTCGGCCAGTATATTGGCAATATCTGTTGGCTTGGTGTAGGAGGTACCATTGTGCAGTAGCCCAGAGCAAATCTGGGTATTGCCATGGAGGTTCTTTACATAACTATAGAAGGCCTTGTGGTTGTCTTTACTATCTGCTGCAATTCTGTTTTCATAGCTAGCTTTAGAGGATTTGATGAGGGATTTCAACTGTTTGTTGAGGCTGATAAGGGAGTTTTTCCAGTCTTGGGACCTCACCATATTCTGCATCAGTTTCCTCCTTCTGTTGTAGAGTTTGTTTATGGCAAGGGACCACCAAATTGGCTTCCTTTTTTTGGAGAAGAGCGTCTTGGTTCTATTGGGTATGGCGAAATCCATGTATTTGTGTACATGTTCATACAGTGCATTGGTGTATGATTCAGTGGTCATGCAACGATTCTCCATTTGCATGGGTGCCGTAAAGTTAGCCACCTCTGTTCTTAGGAGCCCAAAGTTAGCTTTGGAGAAGTTTTTCATGGTGGTTACCTTTTTGGGGGTGGGGTGGGAGGGATGTGGATTTCCAAGGTGATTAGTTTGTGGTTGATTTTAACCAGGATGAGTTGACTATTGGTGTAGAGCAATGGTCGCCCATGTTAGTAATGACCAGGTCAAGGATGTTGCTACCTCTAGTCGGGGTAAGAACGAGCTGGTCCAGGGTATTGGAATTAATGAATTCCAGGAAACGTTGGGTAAGTGTATTGGTACATGAGTAGTTTACCTAGTTTATGGACCACCCATTGTTTCACATATGTCCATAACACAAGTCCCAACCAGCAAACCAGTACTGAACCTGTGCATCTACCTTATTAGGCCATTTTATACCTCTATGTAACCATGGTTTTGCACTTTGTTTTCTATAGAGACTGCTGGCCTAATATGGTAGATGCACAGGTTCAAAAAGCCAATGAAGGTTTGAAAATAAGTTTAACCTACAGTAATGATATAGGTGGTATATGTAATATAATTAGAGACAACTGGAGAATTCTTTAAACAGATGAGAATATAACCAGAGTTATAGGGACACAACCTAGATTTATTTTTAAAATAAATAACAATTTGGAAGATATTCTATATCAAGAACCTATACATTTTAAAATCCAGGCATCAAGAAGAAGGGAGCTTATCCATTCCTACATTGTAAAGCCTGTAAGCACATTTTACAAGGAAACTGTTTTATATACCCCAGGACCAACAAGAAGTACTGTCAACAGTGTACTGCATATTATGTAGGTAAAACAAACTGCAGACTTACAGATATAATTTTTAAATATCTATCAGATATAAGGTTAAGAAAAGTACATAATGCACTGTACAAGCATATAGAATTGCATAGTGATCATGTATTTGCATTTATGGTTATATGTGTTGTAAATAGAAGTCAAAGAATGGGTGATTTGTATAATGAAACTGAATACAAAGAGATGCAATGGATTCTTAGACTGGGAGCTGACAAAGCCCCAGGATTAAATGATGCTGAATAATTGAATGATTGTTTTTTTTTGGAGGGAAACTGTGGGATATATAAGAAGTTCTACATTTTAATTGTTTGTATATTGATAAAGTAGACGAAAACGTTGTGAGAGCGTTCTATTGTTTTTCTTGTTGCACCTTGTGGATTATTCAATAAATCATTGTTTTCGCATCCAAAGGACTGGATTTATTTGCGCTTGTGGACTGTGACGCTCTTTTTTGCTTTTGGTTTACTTTTACGCCACTTGCTCCACTTTACATTAAATGATGTTGTCCCTTTAAAACCAGCTCTAGCAAAAAGGAGGGTAAACTATTGATTTTCATTGGCTGTCTTGTACTATATTAGATACTATGTGTTTACTAGTGTTTTATCATCGGATGAAGGGATTTACCCGAAAGCTCTTATGATACTGCTTTTATTATTTTAATAGTGAAGTTGCTTCATACACAGTGCAGTAGTACTTGCCTCACTTTTGGATTTACTGTGCAGTAACTGATACATGGTTCAAAGCTGTGGAAAGCACCCCAACCGTGCAGGACTAAAATGCCTTCCATACATTTTCACCACAAACTGAGCAGGAAAGAACCAAAGGAGGAGGTGTATCCATCTTCATAAAGGATAAATACACCACAAGACAGGTCAAGCAGTATGGCTCTCAAGCTACTCCATGCCCAGTTAACCAAAGGCAAAATCCCCTATCACATCAGCACTAACTGTAGGTCCCCCACCATGAACCAAGAAAAGCATATTGCACACCTAGACTAACTGGAGTCACTTACCATGCAGCCCAACACTTTACTCATGGGTGATTTTAACTATCCTGGAGTCACTTACCATGCAGCCCGACACTTTACTCATGGGTGATTTTAACTATCCTGGAGTCACTTACCATGCAGCCCGACACTTTACTCATGGGTGATTTTAACTATCCTGGAGTCACTTACCATGCAGCCCGACACTTTACTCATGGGTGATTTTAACTATCCTGGAGTCACTTACCATGCAGCCCGACACTTTACTCATGGGTAATTTTAACTATCCTGGAGTCACTTACCATGCAGCCCGACACTTTACTCATGGGTGATTTTAACTATCCTGGAGTCACTTACCATGCAGCCCGACACTTTACTCATGGGTGATTTTAACTATCCTGGAGTCACTTACCATGCAGCCCGACACTTTACTCATGGGTGATTTTAACTATCCTGGAGTCACTTACCATGCAGCCCAACACTTTACTCATGGGTGATTTTAACTATCCTGGAGTCACTTACCATGCAGCCCAACACTTTACTCATGGGTGATTTTAACTATCCTGGAGTCACTTACCATGCAGCCCAACACTTTCCTCATGGGGGATTTTAACTATCCTGGAGTCACTTACCATGCAGCCCGACACTTTACTCATGGGTGATTTTAACTATCCTGGAGTCACTTACCATGCAGCCCGACACTTTACTCATGGGTGATTTTAACTATCCTGGAGTCACTTACCATACAGCCCGACACTTTACTCATGGGTGATTTTAACTATCCTGGAGTCACTTACCATGCAGCCCGACACTTTACTCATGGGTGATTTTAACTATCCTGGAGTCACTTACCATGCAGCTCGACACTTTACTCATGGGTGATTTTAACTATCCTGGAGTCACTTACCATGCAGCCCGACACTTTACTCATGGGTGATTTTAACTATCCTGGAGTCACTTACCATGCAGCCCGACACTTTACTCATGGGTGATTTTAACTATCCTGGAGTCACTTACCATGCAGCCCGACACTTTACTCATGGGTGATTTTAACTATCCTGGAGTCACTTACCATGCAGCCCGACACTTTACTCATGGGTGATTTTAACTATCCTGGAGTCACTTACCATGCAGCCCGACACTTTACTCATGGGTGATTTTAACTATCCTGGAGTCACTTACCATGTAGCCCAACACTTTACTCATGGGTGATTTTAACTATCCTGGAGTCACTTACCATGCAGCCCGACACTTTACTCATGGGTGATTTTAACTATCCTGGAGTCACTTACCATGCAGCCCGACACTTTACTCATGGGTGATTTTAACTATCCTGGAGTCACTTACCATGCAGCCCGACACTTTACTCATGGGTGATTTTAACTATCCTGGAGTCACTTACCATGCAGCCCTACCATGCAGCCCGACACTTTACTCATGGGTGATTTTAACTATCCTGGAGTCACTTACCATGCAGCCCGACACTTTACTCATGGGTGATTTTAACTATCCTGGAGTCACTTACCATGCAGCCTGACACTTTACTCATGGGTGATTTTAACTATCCTGGAGTCACTTACCATGCAGCCCGATACTTTACTCATGGGTGATTTTAACTATCCTGGAGTCACTTACCATGCAGCCCGACACTTTACTCATGGGTGATTTTAACTATCCTGGAGTCACTTACCATGCAGCCCGACACTTTACTCATGGGTGATTTTAACTATCCTGGAGTCACTTACCATGCAGCCCGACACTTTACTCATGGGTGATTTTAACTATCCTGGAGTCACTTACCATGCAGCCCGACACTTTACTCATGGGTGATTTTAACTATCCTGGAGTCACTTACCATGCAGCCCGACACTTTACTCATGGGTGATTTTAACTATCCTTGAGTCACTTACCATGCAGCCCAACACTTTACTCATGGGGGATTTTAACTATCCTGGAGTCACTTACCATGCAGCCCGACACTTTACTCATGGGTGATTTTAACTATCCTGGAGTCACTTACCATGCAGCCCAACACTTTACTCATGGGTGATTTTAACTATCCTGGAGTCACTTACCATGCAGCCTGACACTTTACTCATGGGTGATTTTAACTATCCTGGAGTCACTTACCATGCAGCCCGACACTTTACTCATGGGTGATTTTAACTATCCTGGAGTCACTTACCATGCAGCCCGACACTTTCCTCATGGGTGATTTTAACTATCCTACCATTTACTGGGAAATGTGCACAACCACAAGCATGCAGGCTCAGAGGTTCTTGGACTTTGCCAGTGTAAATGCTCTGGAACAGCTGGTCAGTACACCCATGAGGGGCTCAAATATACCGAACATAGTAATCATTTAACATGCGGGAGCATAGCACCTCCCCCCATGTGATGTCTTCCTTTGGTAAGATCTGGCCTTAAATCAGTCTCTTATGAAAGAATTATAAGTCCAGATACCCCATCAAGCTCAAAAATACCATCACCGCTTCAGCCATTGTATAGAATCGGCTGTACTGGACCGAATACTATCACAGCTTCAGCCATTGTATAAAATCAGCTGTACTGGACTGAATACTATCACCGCTTCAGCCATTGTATAGAATCAGCTGTACTGGACCGAATACTATCACCGCTTCAGCCGTTGTATAGAATCAGCTGTACTGGATCGAATACTATCACCGCTTCAGATGTTGTATAGAATCGGCTGTACTAGACCGAATACTATCACCACTTCAGCTGTTGTATAGAATCAGCTGTACTGGACCGAATACTATCACAGCTTCAGCCATTGTATAGAATCGGCTGTACTGGACCGAATACTATCACCGCTTCAGCTGTTGTATAGAATCAGCTGTACTGGACCGAATACTATCACCGCTTCAGCCATTGTATAGAATCGGCTATACTGGACCGAATACTATCACTGCTTCAGCCGTTGTATAGAATCAGCTGTACTGGACAGAATACTATCACCGCTTCAGACGTTGTATAGAATCGGCTGTACTACACTGAATACTATCACCACCTCAGCCGTTGTATAGAATCAGCTGTACTGGACCGAATACTATCACCACTTCAGCCATTGTATAGAATTGGCTGTACTGGACCGAATACTATCACCACTTCAGCCGTTGTTTAGTATCAGCTGTACTGGACTGAATTAAAGCCAGGTCTTGCCGGAAAAATAAGCCAACCTGGTGAACCCCAGGATTAAACAGGCTGTACAACAAAAGAAAGAAACTTATGCCCTAAATAACTGGGAACTGGCTTAAAAGATGAAGAAATATTTCACTAGTCTAAACAAGCAAATTAAAGATTTTGCCAAGTCCTCTCAAAGAAAATTACAAAGCAAAAAATAGCCTCCCTAACTGAGGAAATCACAAGGCCTTTTTTAGCTATGTCCAAAATCTTAAGGGGAATGCCCAGCTATGTGCTGAACTGGTTGAGGAGGGCACCACCCATACTCAACTGGAGGAAATAGCTAAACTGCTAGCTGACAGATTTGGATTAAATTTCACCCCCCATCTCCACTGGCCAAGATCCAAAGATGTCTTGCTGTCACTGTAGCCTTTTTATCAGCCACCATTGGTAAGTGTCATGAAAGGAGATACTGCCAGCCCAGCTATTTGGAATTTTGTAAATAATTATATGTCATTTGTGAATATCAACAAATTTATATAAGATGTTTGTGTTACAAATGTATTAGCACTGTATGTCATCTAAGATGGTTTGTACAGCCATGTGTGCTGAAGAGGTATTTTATAAAGTGCTATTTGAAAGGTATCCAAAGTGTACCCTACTGGAATTGAACAGAAATGTGTATGCACTATTGTAACATTTTAAATGTATATTTTAACAGTGGAAACTGGAATATGGGAGATTAACTTCAGAAAAATAGTTGAAATTAAGTTACTTTATGGCTAGGCCATAAAAAGATGTTATCTTTCAGTTTCAGTACAGCAGGACACACAATGTATGTACTAGCAAAGTTTTCTATATTGTCTTTAAATGTGGAGGAATGTAAATTGTTTTATGACTTCTACCATTTATCAAAAGAGTTAAGATCTATGTATTTTCACAGGTAGATGCTAAATACTGCCAGATTCCAGCAGTGAGGATTTTCACCTGGGCTAGAGTCAGATGACAAGAAATTATATCATTCTGCAAGTAATCCAGCAGTAATATTTGAGATATTGATTTAAGAAGTCTCTTAGGGAGAGGGACACATTCTGTATTCTGTCTTGGACCTGACAAGATCCATTCACCACACCTCTGCCCTGCTCTTAAATAAGTTAACTAGGGTATAGTAATTCTCTTAGATACAGTCAGGAATATAGCAAAGCTTAATTTAGATGTTTCTCTTTATTTATCTGAGACTGTCTTGCAATGTTGTTTTAAATATTTCCAGTGATTTTGAACTCTGATAACATTGTAAATATATTTAGTATTGTATTAGGTTCATACTAGGCTATCTGCCCTAAGGCATTTATAAGCCTCGCCAGAGTGTGTTTGGCTTTCGTCACCCTTTGAATTGAGTTTACTGTGCCCTTTTTTAAGGTTAGTTTATTGTGCTTCTGTCTAGTAGTGACACAGAAGTAATCCCCGGGGTAAACCTACGATCTTCCATCCACTCGTCGAGATTCCTCTTGAAGAGAGTCAGTGAGGGGCTCTGCCTAACATGTACTGGGATTTTATTCCAGAACGAAGGGAGCCTCTGGGTTATGAATCTGTCCCTCCAGCATGTCCTATTTATTTCTGTTCTGAGGTTCAAGTCCCTCGAGCGCATAACTCTAAGGGATTTGGATTTTCTGAGGTGGAGCATGTCCATTAATTCCGGGTTGGACATAGCTTTATACATCAGGCATAGATCGCCTCTAAGTAGGCGGTATGCAACTGAGTAGAGCTGGAGTTTCTTTAACCTAGCAGCATATGGCATCTGTTTGAGTCCCTTGATCCTCTTTGTGAGGTACTTTTGGGGTCTTTCTAGTTGCTGCAGGTGTCGGGTAAGGTACATCCCAAATGGGGCATTGTATTCTATTATGGGCCTGATGAGGGATGAATAAAGGGGCACGATGACCTCTCTTGATCTAGATGTGAATCCTTTCATGATAAGGTGGGCTATATAGAAGGTCTTTCTAACCACTTTGGCAATGTGGTTGTCAAAGGAGAGATTACTATCGACTTGGGTCCCCAGGTCCCTAATTACTTCTTCCGTACTTAATAGGTTACCACCTATGTGGTAATTTGTGGGCACTTTGTTTTTGCCAAAGGGTATGACTATACAATTTTTGGCGTTTAGCTTTAGGCCATGGCTCTGGCACCAGTTATCTGTCTCAGTGAGACCCTTTTTAAGGATGCTCGTGTCAGCTGGATAGTCAATTATGGCACCCAGTTTGCAGTCATCTTTGAACTTGGTCAGCCACAGTTCTCCCATGTTAGCCTGTACCTCAGAAAAATATATACCGAACAAGAGAGGTCCCAGGACTGAGCCTTGTGGGACGCCACTTGTAACTGGTTTTGAGTCTGACATGGCTCCAGCAATTCTGACTCTGTGGGTTCTGTCTTTGAGCCAGTTTGCAACCCATCTAGTGACATAGGGGTTGATATTTAAGCTGGTGAGCTTATTTATGATGCCCGAGTGGGGTAATGTGTTGAATGCTTTTGCGAGAACCAGGTAGGCTATGTGGACTACCTTCCCTTCATCTATGGCCTTGGTGACTGTTTCAAAAAAGTCTTTGTGGAGTGGGACCACTGTTGCTGTACACCATTCTTTGGGTACATATCGTACATATCCTGTAGTAAGGCTGAGATTGTGCAGCAGCTTTACATGAGGGTTTAGTTCTTCTTGGAGTTCATGTAGGATGCAACCCGGGACACTGTCTGGTCCCATTGATGCTGTGTTTTTTGCTTTCGAGAGGGCGGCTTTCACCTGAGCATCTGAGATGTTAGGGTGGCAGCACTCTGCTGGGATAGATATTTGCTCTTTTGGGGGGGAGGGGGGGAGTTTGCACTGAACCTGTCTGCCAGGATATTGGCAATGTCCGTAGGTTCAGTGTATTTTTTGTCATTTTGGATCAATTCTGAGCATATCTGGGAGTTGCATCCCAGGTTCCTAACATAACTGAAGAAAGCCTTGTGATTATCTTTAGTTTCCTTTGCAATTTTTCTCTCGAAGCTGGCCTTGGAGGATTTTATGAGGAATTGTAATTTTTTGCTAGTACTGATCAGAGATGCCTTCCCTTTTAGGGATTTTGCTCTATCATGTAGTAGCTTCCTCCTTCTGTTGTACAGCTTATTTATGGCTGGGGCCCACCAGACTGGACGCCTGCCTTTGGATGATTGGGTCTTGGTTTTGTTTTGGATAGCATGATCCATGCATTCCTGGAGGTGTCCATAGAATGTGTTTATAAAGGATTCTGTAGTTTGGGCCGTAGTTTCCACAGGCCCGGGGGCCTTGAAGGATTCCACCTCAGTTTGCTTTTGCTTTTCACTGTGGTTTTCTGGGAATGGGGTGGGGGTCGGGATGTGGATATCCAGTGAGATTAATTTATGGTCTGATCTTACCAATGAGGGGTATACCTCTGGTATGGAGCATAGAGTCCCCGTGTTGGTGATGATTAGGTCAAGTATGTTTTCCCCTCTTCTGGGAGTGGTGACTAGTTGTTCCATAGCATTTGAGTTTATAAATTCCAGGAATCTTTAGGCTAGGGTGTTTGGGCTTGAATAATGCTCCCAGTCTATGTTTGGGTAGTTGAAGTCACCCAATAAAATGGTGTTTGGAGAGATCTTCATATTCTCCAGTGTTCTCAGGAAAGCTGAGTGGGATTCCTGATTTTGAGAGGGTGGTCTGTAGCATGCTATAAACTGAAAAGCAGTTTTGCCCACTGTTAGTTGCACATGGATGGTCTCCGATGCTTCGTGCAATGACACTAACCTGGAGGTGTGGATATATGGAAACTCCCCCTCCTTTTGTGGTTCGGTCCGGGTTTTGGGGCTGAAAAGCATGATATGAGGTATAACCTGGTAGTGCTGGGGTGCTCTCAGGAGCCTTCAAACAGGCTTCTGTCACTGCACAGACATCGATGTTCTCCATACTGAGGAGGGCTTCGAGAGTGTGCATCTTGAGATTTAGACTTCTGG
Source organism: Protopterus annectens (assembly GCF_019279795.1). Lineage (NCBI taxonomy): Eukaryota > Metazoa > Chordata > Ceratodontiformes > Protopteridae > Protopterus > Protopterus annectens. The sequence continues at coordinate 13,023,303 of NC_056749.1, read as the reverse complement.
CGTTTAGCAGCATTACCCTTAATTTCTTATTCATTGTGTTGTCTATGGTGGTGGGTTTGACTTTTGAGCCTTGCCTAAAAAAGGCACTATGGGGGTGGCAAGAGCCTTTGCCAATATCTGAAAGCCCAGTGGTGACAGGTGCAAGCCGTCCCTAGTGAAGCAACATGGCTTGTCGAGCATGTCATCCCAGGCTGACAGACACTGGATCCCCTTTGAATGACATGAAAATTTTAGCCAATTGTTAAAATCGATCATTTTGTCTTGATACTGTGGCATCATTCTAGGTGAGGGTAAGATGCTGCTCAAGGTCAGGGTCATACCGGCCTGGGCTACATGATCAGAGAGCTCCTCTATGTCTCTTTTCATGTAGTTGAGAGAGGTATGTCTCAGGTCATTCACACCAGCATGTACAATGACTGAGTCATATTTGTACTTGCTTTGGAATGACCTGAGTGCTTGTGTTATGTGGCGGAGCCTAGCACCCGACAGGCAGCTCACTGTGACCTTCTCTTTGTTCAGCCTGGTGAGCGGGACATCAGTGTGTCTGACTATAGAATCACCTATTAGAAGTGTATTAGGTGTGTTATTTAGCCATAAGGGCTGTGACTGTTTGGCACACTGACTTTGTGAGCTATGTGTTGCGTGTGTTTTGTTTTGGGGTAGTGTTTGCTTGGATGTCTGCTTTGGAGGTCTCTGCTGCTTAGGCATATTTTTATTTAGAGCCTCTGAGTATGTTTTTGTGTGTTTATGTGTTTGGTTTGCTGTTGTGATAGGACTATGTGAAACTGGATTTGTGATGTGTGAGGTTACCTTCTCCTCCTGACTGGTTGCACCAGTTCTGAGTTGAGAGAGTTCAACCTCCAGTTTGGCTATATGGTTGCATCTCTCACATATATTTTAACTTGTTGGGAGGAGGAGAGGGTTGTCTGTGTACATGAGACAGTTGTAACATTGCCTCAAGATTCCAAGATTCACCAGCTGGACTGGAGAGGAAACCATTAACTGACCTTTGGACATGCTAGAATAGTATAGGGAACTCCTTTGTCACTAAATCAAAAAGGACCAATAGGGGACAAGGTACTCGAAGGGAGTATATGGGGATATAGTGCTTTTAGTTTACTAGTGCTGAATTGTAAGATTGCTTATATGGGCAAGTGCAGGGCCTTAGCTTGAGAATAGGGTGTTTAATTTGAGAGATAGAGCAGTTCTAAGGGAAAAAGTGAAGAGCAGACTTTGTTCTTTTATTATTTATTATTAAATATATTTAAACCTTTCATTGTGGCTGACCTGTGTAGAGATATTTAAGTTCTGAGAGTATTTGCATATTTATTTGGTGACACTGTGGGCCACTCCTAATAGCCTTGCTATTGGTCAAACTACCATTTGTATTAATAGTAACATTACACAGTAAGATAGGACACCCTTTGTTAAGGGCCTTAAAAAAGTTGATAAGGAGTGGCTGGTGGCAGTGATAACTACCTTATAGTCTGGGCAAAAGGAGCCATAGCTAGTAAACCTGTGCCAGCC